>NC_046660.1:50511731-50521759 GCF_010883055.1 Belonocnema kinseyi
AGCTCTTCTTAATATTTTGACACCAAAATCATGTCGATACACCTTACCGACTGCGAGTAAAGCCACCCACGCTTTAACTTGACAGACTGTATTTGAAAATTGAACTATACTTTTGCTATTTTTATGTAAAAGAATTATTATTACACATCATTTGTTTCTCTATTTATGAACTTAATATAATTTTTTGCCTGGTTTTAGTAGAATATTGGTTTTCCTGTTAAATCGCCAACTGCTGAATTTCTTGAATTATCTAAATTCTTTAAATCATCTGAATTATATGAATATTCCTTGAATTCTTTGAATACCTTGAATTATCTCAATTCCTTAAATTCTCGAAGTTCTTCCAATTCTCTTAATTCCCTGAATTCTCTCAATTTTCGAACTCTCCAAATTCTTGAAATTAAGTTATTCTGAATTCTATAAACTTTAGGACTTCTATACACTTGGGAGTTTTATAGACTGCGGAATTTCTATAAAATCCGGAAGCTCTATAAAGTTCAGGAGTTCTATAAACTCTAAGTGTTCCACAAACTGTTGGAGATCTACAAACTTTAGCACTTCTATAAACTTAAGAGTTTCGTATACGCTGGCTTTTCTATAACACCCTGGAATTCCATAAAGTACGAAAGTTCTATCAACTCTAGGAGTTCCATAAAGTATTCGAGTTCTATAAACTTTGGCATTTTCATAAACTGGGAGTTTCAGAAACTGCAGCAGTTTTCTAAAATCCGAAAGCTATATGAAGTGCGGGAAATCTATAAACTCTTGACCTTCCACAAAACTCTTAGAGATCTATGAACATTGTCATTTCTATAAACTTAAGAGTTTTATAAATTGCGGCATTTCTACAATACCCTGGAATTCCGAAAACTACGAGAGTTCAATAAACTCTGGGAGTTCCAGAAAGTATTCAAGTTCTATAAACTTTGGCATTTTCATAAGCTGGGAGTTTCAAAAACTGCAGCAGTTCTCTAAAATCCGAAAGCTATATGAAGTGCAGGAACTCTATAAACTCTTGGCGTTCTATAAAACTCTTGGTGATCTATAAACATTGGCATTTCTATAAGCTTAAGAGTTCCAATGATGACAGCATTTCTGTAACACTCTGGAATTTTATAAAGTACAGAAATTCTATCAACTCTGGGAGTTTCATAAAGTATTCGAATTCTATAAACTTTGGCATTTTCATGAGCTGGAAGTTTCAAAAACTGCTGCAGTTCTATAAAATCCAAAAGCTATATGAAGTGCGGAAGTTCTATAAACTCTTGGTTTTCCACAAACTGTTGCCGATCTACAAACTTTGGCATTTCTATAAACTTAAGATTTTCGTACATGCTGGCATTTCTATAACACCCTGGAATTCCATAAAGTACGAAAGTTCTATCAACTCTAGGAGTTCCATAAAGTATTCGAGTTCTATAAACTTTGAATTTTTATAAACTGGGAGTTTCAAAAACTGCAGCAGTTCTCTAAAATCCGAAAGCTATATGAAGTGCGGGAGCTCTATAAACTCTTGGTGTCCCACAAAAGTCTTAGAGATCCATGAACATTGGAATTTCTATAAGCTTAAGAGTTTCATGAATGGCGGCGTCTCTGCAACACCCTGGAATTCCAGGAACTACGGGTGTTCTATCAAATCTGGGAGTTGAATTTAGTCTGCGATTTTTATAAACTTTGGC
Source organism: Belonocnema kinseyi (assembly GCF_010883055.1). Classification (NCBI taxonomy): domain Eukaryota; kingdom Metazoa; phylum Arthropoda; class Insecta; order Hymenoptera; family Cynipidae; genus Belonocnema; species Belonocnema kinseyi. The sequence continues at coordinate 50,513,411 of NC_046660.1, forward strand.
ATTTCCATGAGCTTGGGAGTTTCGTAATCTGCAGCATTTCTATAAAATACAGAAATTCTATGAACTGCATGAATTCCATAAAGTGTGGGAGTTCTATAAGCTTTAGCATTTTTATAAACTTGGGAGTTTCGTAATCTGCGGTCCTTCTGCGAAATCCAGAAGCTCTATAAACTACACGAGTTTTGTAAATTGTAGGAGTTCTATAAGCTTTGGCATTTCTAGAAACGTTAGCATTTCTATAGGCTTTTGAGTTTTAGAAACTATGGCAATTCTATCAAATCTAGGAGCTCTATTAAATGCAGGATTTCTATTAAATCTGGGAGTTTCATAAACTGTGGTAGTTTTACAAACCTTAGAATTTCTATAAACTTAGATGTTTTGTAAACTGCGTCATTTCTATACAATCCGAAAGGTCTATGTACTGCAGAAGTTCTACAAACTTTGGGAGTTCTATAACCTTTGACATTTCTATAAGCTCATGAGTATCATCAACTGCGGCAGTTCTGTGAACTCAGGGAGTTCTGTATACTATGGAAACTGTATAAACTCCAGCATTACTACATATAAACTCCGGTTTTTGTATAAACTCTGGGAGTTTCATAATTTCCGAGTGTTCTATAAACTACAAGAAATTATAAGGACTTTAAAATTATGTAATTTTTCAGAGCAATTCAGGAAATTAAGAAGAATTTAAAGAACTTTGGAGAACTCAGGAAATTAAAAGAGTTTGAAAATTAAGGATAAATAAAGAAATTCATAAAGGCTAAGGAATTTGCAAAAATTAAAGAAATTTAAAGAGTGTTAATGACTTTAATGAAGTAAAAGAAATTCAAACTCTAATACTCAGCCTAATACTGATTAAAAATTTGCAACGAAACAAAGAAGAAGTAAATATTATAACTTAACAATTTTTATTTAAATCAGTCAAAAGTAGACAATTTAGAATTCAAAATTGGTCAAAAATTTTTTTTAAATTAGTGCGACGTCCAAAATTTTAAAAATATAGTAACTTAAGCATTTGAAAGTTAAAATTCTAAATATTTACTTGAATAATGCATGTTTTGGGTAAGAAAATTACAGTGAGCAATAACTCACGATACTCAATAATTACCTAGTAAGTTTTTCATAAATATTAAAATAGGAAAGGTTTAAATAGTTAAAACTACAAAATATCTTAATATATTAGATTTCAAACCGGAAGCTTTATGTAGAAATTAGAATTTTTCAGATCTGGAAAAATCAAAATGTTAAAAATTCCCAACATTCAATAATGTTAAAATCCAAATTTTAAAAAAATTGAGTTTATAAATGTTTCAGAAATAAGTGGACCAACGTATATTTATATATCTCCCCATATATGTATTTTCCTCTTTTTTAACATTGATCATTAAAAAGATTCAAAGAAATATAACTAATTTAATTAACTTTGTTATGAGATTCTTAGAACTTTGTATGAAGAACGAAGTTTGCTCCATGAAACTTATACACAGCAGCTTAGAAACATATTGGATTAAAATTTCTCTTTTAAGATAACAGTGCAATAATAATCATAAAATAATATGGGTTGCATCTTCTTAATCAAGAAAAGCGTATTAGAAAATTCTGAGAAAATACTTCAGTTGAAAAAATCTTGCAATTATTTTTTTAGATGAACTCTCTTTCATTACTTTCCTGTCATTAAGGAGCTTTCCTCTTAAGATTAATTAAAACTTCCTTGCAAAAAGAATACTTTGAGCATAATTTTTTGTACATATTTACCCAGCAACTAATTAGATCTGCCAAACTCATGAATCAGGTACTTAAAATAGTAATCAGATTCAACAATAAACTTTCCCCTTCAATCTATAAAACTCAAGAAACTTCAGATTTAATATATTTCGTATTAAAAATATTTAGAATTATTAATTTTCCAATTTTGGAAAAGCCAATAATTTTTTTAATTTCCCACATTAGAGCATTTTTCAATCAAAAATTAAAAGCTTCATAATTTAAAAATAAGATAATTATAGTAAATCGTCAAAATCATAATAATATATCAATGTTTAGTCTTCTTGTTTGCTTATTTGTCTTTTGCTATATGAAACTTGCACACAAAAGCTTAGAAACATATTTAATTAAATTTTCTTATCTAACCTAGACAGTTCTTAGAAACTTCATTAAGATGCTCTCCTCTTCGAAAATTAATTAAAATTCAATCTGCAAATTTACGGAAACCTAAAACTTTAGGAATTTTGTTTGGATGCATACGCCTCCCAGAAATAGGTGATTACCAAACTACTAATAGGCTGAAAAAATAATGCTTGTAAACTTTTTTAAAGAAGAACTGCTTTTATAAAATTCACTCTGCTTAAATGCACCGTGATGCAAAAGTCTTTTAACTTCCAGTTAGATCAGGCGGTAGAACTCCAATTTTGTAAACACAAAGACCGTGCTCAGTTCCCGCTGCCGGAATTATTTAGAATATTTTTTTTTATTAAAAATTTAGTTCTCTTGCAAATGAAGCGGAAATTTATTTAAATAAAGTCAAAACATTAAATTTCAACCTTTCTTTTCGTACGAGAAAAAAATAAAATTTAGCTAATAAGGATACAATAAATATTCGAATCTGAAGAAGAAGAAATATAAAATAATATAAAAGTAGAACATAATTAAGAAATGTTCTATTATCATCGGAATACTGATATTTTAAAATAAGAGTAATAAGTTATTTTTCAAACAAAAAAATTATCCTTGAAATATTAGCTTGAAAATCAATCTTTTGGCTAAACGTTTCACTTCTTTATTGGAAATTCGTCCTTTTTGTTACGATTGAACTATTTTTTATTTCAAATTAAAATTCCACTGTTTTGTAAAAACTTGTTTTTACTTTAAAATTAAACAGTAGGTAGAAAATCGAACTATTTGATTAAAAATGAAATTTTTGTAGAAAATCTGACTTTTTGGTTTTAAAACTCATCAATTTAGTAGAAAATTATTATATTTTTTTCACATTTTTTTAGTACAAAAATAATATTGTTGGTGAAAATTCATCTTTTCTATTGAAAATCTAATTATCTGAAAAAAACATACCTTATTTTTGAAAATTCAACTACATGTTTGAAATTTGGAAAATCTGTGTTCGCGTAAAATTAATCTTCATGATTAAAAATTAATGGTATTAGTTGAAAATTTAAATATCCAGTTGAATTTTAATCTCTTTTGTTCAAATTTTTTTCAATATGCATCATTTTAGATGAAAATTCATTTTTCTTACTGTAAATGGAACAATTTTGCTAGAAATTCGTTTTTTCAATTGAATCAATTGAATTACTTTGTTGAAAATCCTTTTTTGTTGAAGATTCAACACATTAGATTAAAATTCATTTTTCTTGTTGAAAATTTAACCATAGGTTGAAAAATTAATGTATTTCGTCCGATTGAAAATTAATTTGTTTTTGGCTGAAGATTTGACCATTTTATTAAAAGTTTGTTTTTATTGTTAAAATCTAACTATTTTTTATTTCAGATTAAAATTCTCTTTGCTTGAAATATTTACTATTTTATTTTTAATTAAGAATTCACCTTTGCGAGTTGACAATTCCACTTTATTAATAGAAAACTCGTATTTTATTTTTTCAACAGTTTAATTGAAAATTATTTATTTTGTGCAAAATTTGTCTTTCACCTAATAAAAAAATCTTTATGGTGAAAACCTCATCTTTTTTACTAAAAATTTTACTATGTGGTTAAAAATGTAACTACTTTGTTAACAATTTGTTGTCTTTTGTAGGTTAAAAATTAATGCTTTCATCTGAAAATTTAACTATTCTTTTTTTTTGTGCAAAATGTTTAACTAATAAGGTATAAATTGAACTATTTGGTACAAACTTTATGAACTTTTTTGAAAATTCTTTTTTTCGGGTAGAAAGTTAATGTTATTTCTTCAAAAATTCATCTTCTTGGTTGAGGATTATATTCTTTGGTTAAATATTCGTCGTTTTCTATTTAGTTTAACTGGTTAAAAATTTGTTGTTGTTTTTTTCTCCTAAAAATTAAGTCTTTAAACTAGTTTTAGTTGAAAATTCCGCTGGCTTCTAAATTATTTCTATTTATTACCTCAAAATTTTCCTATTTATTTAAAAATTATATTATCTTGGCTTGATTTAAATGTTTTTGTTTAAAATTCTTGTTTAAAACCGCATTTTTTTAATTCAAAAGTTAAAATATATGGTTAAAAATTCCACTAGTTCGCTGAAAACTTAAAAATTTTGTTAAAAATTCAACTAGGTTTTACTAAACATTCATATTTTACAGCAGAAAGGAAACTTTTTTTGCTTCAAAAGCGCTTTTGTTATTACTTCAACTAATTTATAAAAAATGCAATATATTTTGACTTTAAATCTTAAAAATGTAAAGTTTTTTAAATTCAATTCAATATGATATCTGCACTCACTTAATTTAAAAGAATTTATTCCCTATTTTGATGAAAAATTAGCCTATTTCCCCTGTTTTAAAGAATTGTTGAACATAAAATCTAATATTTTAAATTATTCGAGTTTAATTAACAACGGCTACAATACCTGAGGGGGGGGGGAGTAAAAGACTACGCTTGTCAACTGGGGGAGGCAGGGGTTCAAAAATAGGTGAAAATTAGTAACGTAGTTTGTCGACAACCCCTAAAAGTAGAATCAAAAAAGGATAGGGAATATCCCACGTATCGGAACGATGGCGCGGTCTGTGAGACCGCACGGCCACACTCAAAAGTTAAAATAATAATTAAATTTAGAAATAAACTTTTTCCTTTCATCCGTGCAAAAAAAATCATCAAGAAACTTTGCTCTCAGCATGGAAGACCGATCTTTCGAATGTTTCTCTCAGTTGAAAGTTAACAGAGACAAGGGATTATTAATGAGAAACGAGTTGAGTAAAAACGAAAAATTCGATTTCGCTCTTTCGTCGTTGTGAAGTTTCCCAACTGCATTAATTATCTCCATCGATCTATGCTTCTTAATTAAAGTCGAAGGTGGTGGTCGACGGTTACTCGGGATCCTCGATATCCCGCGAAGTGCGGCTTCTGTGAAACTACCGCAGGAATTTAAGGTCGGAACTTTTGCCGTAATTATGTTAGAAATTGAGTTTGCGCAAAAACAAAGCGAGGCAAGTACCGCTGGCAATGACCCTCGAAACCTTCCTTGTGCAGAAACGTTCACCTTTTTCATCCTTAATTAACGTAATCGCAATCAGCCTGGTCTTTTCATTAAAAAGTTTTCAGCCATCCGCAACAAAAGATGCTTCAAAAATTGGAAAATTATCCCAAAGATTTCACACACCATACTGTCATGAATTGTGAGAGTCTTTTTGTTGAGAACTTCTGCAATAAGTGCTATATGTATAACGAGGGAAGTAATATAACTTTTGCGACTAAAGATCAACTTTCCCCACTAAGAAATAATTAAAGGGTGACATCGATCGAAATTGCGAAGGTGCACGTGACTAGAATCAACTTCGGTTTTGAATTAAGGAAGATTAAAACTTTCATCAAAATGTGCTCTTGAGAATTATTATTATTAAGAGATAGTGGTTCATTTATTCAGACGCAAATAGGCAATGAAAGCCTAGAATTATAATTAATTGATCCAAAATCTCAAAGCTCGAATTATTTACTTTTATAACACACTGGGAAAATGTATTACTTAATCAAAGATATTTATTCTTGCTAAATTTGTAATCTGTCACCTGTGCGCCGTTGTTCAAATCTGCCATTCCACGTTCATTAAAATGATGAAATTCAAAGTTACTAATGATTTAATAAATGATTATTTATGAAACAATTTGTTTTAAAATTTAATAATTATGAATTTGTAACTCTCTTTTTATACAAATTTCAATAGATTATCTTGTGAAGGAATTATAATATTTACGTGAAAACGTCAGGGCCATTCACTTTATTCAGTGCAGATGCTAGTGGCTGCAAGGAGTGCACGTATCCGGGACAAACTCGGGAATCCGCTCATATCTATTTCGATGTCAAAAATCCTAATGTTTAGGATTTGTATAATTGCATTTTCACTTAAGATAATTTCTGTAAAATAAAGCGTGAGTGACAGTTTGAATTTGAAATTGATATAAGGAGAATGTGAAGTTTCATAATCTAAAAATTGTTACTTATTAATTTTTCAGTTTCAATAAGAACGCGACTTTATGAACGTAAATAAACTTCGGCTTTGGATTAAGGAAGATTAAAACTTTCATCAAAATGTGGTTTTAAGAATTATTATTATTATCAAGAGAGAGTGTTTCATTTATTCAGACGCAAATAGACAATAAAAGCCTAGGACTATAATAAATAAATTTAAAATCTCACAGCTCGAATTTGTTACTTTTATAAAAACGGGAAAAATAAATTACTTAAACAACGATATTTATCCTTGCCAAATGTTTAATCTATCACCTGTGCGCGGTTCTTGAAATCTGCCATTCCGCGTTCGTTAAACTGATTAAATTCAAAGTAAGTAATAATGTAATATATAATTATTGATGCACCAAATTATTTCTAAATTCATTAATTATGAAGTTGTAATTTTTACAATCTCTTTTTATAATAATTTTAATAGATTATCCCGTGCATTAATCACAAGATTTACGCTGAAAGCGTCTGGGTATTCACTTTATTTAGTGCACATGCTAATGCTAGCAAGGAATGCACGTGTCAGAGAATATGAGATTAATATAAGAAGAATGTGAAGTTTTTTTAATCTGAAGATTGTGACTTAATAACTTTTCAGTTTTGGTGATAAGGAGATTTTTCAAACGTAAATTAAACGAAAAAATTCCATTTTTAAAGTGTGAATTATATAAGTAAATGTTCCGTACGTATTCAAATGTGGTGCGATAAAAATTTGTAAAAAACAATGTTTAAACAATTCAATTTAAATTGATGAAAATAAATGGTCTATAAATAAAAGTATACTACATATACCAGGACTTGTTTGAAAGTTGTCAATTTATCCACTTTTTAGTGAATGATTTAAGCTATTTAAATTAAACAAATTTTATTAGCCTGACCAATTGGTGTTCATCTCGAAATCCAGTGACAGATACCCAATTCAAAGGTTATCAAAACTCTTTCAAAAGCAAGTGAATTCATTTTTGTTTCCTGTATGGTCACAAATATCATTCAAAACGGACCAATGATATTCGAAAAATCTTCAAAATAGGGATTTTTTGCTAAATTTAGTTTCACTATTATTTTCCAAGAATTTAATTTTTTAAATTCTTAAAATAAAGATATCATATCGATTAAGTCAAAATTTTATAAGTCTGAATATAGCGCTTAAATAAAAATGAATTTTTTTGATTTTTATTCTATTGCTTAGTTTAAAATTATACATATTAAAAAAGCCCAAATGTATAAAATAATTAGTGGACGTAAAAGCTGAACTGGTTTAAAAATTCGTAAAATCTTACAAAACTTGCATGGCAACTTATGTAATATTTCCGTTATATCTATGAATGTATACACTTAGCTGTTTCAGAAATTAAAATTAATGTTTTCCTATATGTCTTAGATTTTTTTAAATTTGATATTTAAATATTAATCTGTTTGAAATATGATTTTTATTCTGAAGTTCATCTCGGGATATCAACACTTTGCATGTAATTCTCAATATCAACTTTAGTCAAAATTGTCCTCTTTTGCGAAACGAATATTAATTTCTACTTTTTTTGATTTCAAATTATTTATGTCTTACGGTCTTGGACCGTAAGACATAAATAATTCTAAATCTACGATTTGAAATCAATAAATATCAACGGTCGAAGAAAGGATTGATTTGTTTCGTCAAATCATTTTACAATTTCTACTTTTTGTCTTTAGACTTACATGGTTCCATCTCCCACTTATGAAAGATTTATTTCTTCCTTAGTCCAACAGACAATTTTTTCAGAAAGCGTTAAATTTTCAAAAAATATTTAATTTTTATAATAAAATAGATCATTTTTAAATCGAATATTTTAATTTTCAAAAAAAGATAATAAACTTTCAACAAAAAGGCAATAGTTAAATTTAAATTTATTTCTTAAGTGAAGAAGAGTGAGGAAGGAGTAGCATCTTTTTTCAATAAATAATTTTAATTTGAAAATATTATTTTTATATAATCTGATTAAGGCGTTAATCATTTTCTGTTTTTGAAGATTCTTAACTTGATCGATATTGTGTAGATTTTCTGCCTTCATGGTTTGGAGGGTTGATCTACTGTTGATATGGTACTACCAGGTGTATACATATGAAACCGGTATTTTTTCAAGAAAAAAACACATTTATTTCAAGAGAATGATAGCAAATATTTTATTCAAAGTATGCGCCCTCGC
>NC_046660.1:50521859-50534086 GCF_010883055.1 Belonocnema kinseyi
CTTGAAATGTTTGGTATTGGATATTGTTGACAGATGACAATATGCCAATTAGCACAAATGGTAAGTTCCGAGAGTGCCTACAAGTGTGCCTACTGGCCGCTAGATGGCAATACCGGTTTCATATGTATACACCTGGTGTCTCTGATGATATAGCAGATTCATTTAAAAATAGTTAAATTTTCTTTTGTAAAATTAATTTTCAACAGATATTTAATTTTTAACCAAAGTGGTGAATTTATTTTTAGGAAGGAGCTTAATTTTTTGCCAAAAAAAGAATTATCACTTAAATAGTTAAATTTAATTGTCTTACAAATATGAATTCACGACCAAACAGTTAAATTTTCCATAATAAAAAATTTATTTTAAATAAAGAAGAAGAATTTAAAAAAAATTATTTACTATTCAAACAAAGGGAGGAATTTTCAAAGAAGATCATAAATCTTCGAGCAAAAAAATTTATTTTAAAACAAGAGGTTCAACTTTAAAACTTAATGATAACTTTTCAAAGAAACTGATGAATTTTCAATCAAGAAAAATATTTTTATACCAAAAAAGAAGAATTTTTAACGTAAACGCAAATTCATTAAAAACTTGAATAAATAAATTTCAACATAATACTGGAATGCTCAATACAAGCAGATAAATTTTCAACAACAAAAATTTAATTTTCAACAATCGTTTCATTATATTCCGAAATAGTTGAATCCTAAATCCAAAATGGTGAATCATCGACAGAATAATTTAACATTAAACGAAATAAATAAAAATTGTAACCAAAATATACTTATTCCTTACCCAAAAATAATAGTAGATTTTTAAATCAAAATTAATTAATCTTTAACTGAAAATAATGGGATTGTTAGCCAAAGAGAATTAATTTCTACCGAAAGTAATTTAATTCATACCAAAGAGACAAATTCTCATTAGAAGTGTTAGATTTTCAAACAAAAGAGATTCTTCAGTCAAAAGTGACAAAATGTTAATAAATTGTTGAATTTTTAAACCAAGAACGCGAATCTTCTGCAAAAAGTATGGATTTGAATCAAACAGTACAATTTTCTACCAAAATAGTTCAACTTTATTTAAAAAAAAAAAGATTTTAAATAAAACAGTTGAATTTTCAACCAAAAAATGGATTTTTAGCAAAAGTGTTGAATTTTCTATAAAATAATCATATTTTGAAACATAAAATAAAATTTTTAATCAAGAAATAGAATTCTTAACCAAAAATATAATAGTAGACTTTTGTTTAAAAAATAATTACTTTTTTACTAAAAATAGTTGGACTGTTCTTAAAGAGATCAAATTACTAGCAAAAGAAATGAACTTTTAATTTTAAAAAAGTGGATTTTTAATTAAAGATATGAATTTTCAAAGAAATTAAAAATCTTCCACCAAAAAAACTAAATTTCTGGAAAAAAATTCAGCTTTTGGGTAAAAAATTGAATTTTTAACAATACATTCCATAGTTGATATTTCAGCCAAAAAAGATTAATTTTAAAAACCAAAAAAGCGAATTTATAAAAAATAAGTTGAATTCTTTTTGGGAATTATGTTTTCACCTTTAAACTTTTTTTTAGATTTAATTAGTTCATGTCTTAATCGAAACTTATTGTTTCAATACAAAAAAATGGGAAATTTTCTTTGAAAATTTAGTTTTGAAATTTCAATATTTATCTACGCGATTAACGTCCAAAAAAATTGAATTTTCTCTTTAAAAATAAAATAAAAATATACCTTTGATATGAATTAGTTCTGAATCAAACACTGAAAATTTTAATCAGGAAATGTTACAAGATTCCGAGAAAATTTGAGAAAATTTTTTTTTTCGCTTAACCCAAGTAAAAATGCGTCGACTTGTCTCAAGACGAGCCTTGTCTTGATGGGAATGATTGGCTGAAACGTGTCTTAAGACGAACATTTTTCGACTCAGAAATGAGCTCAAAATTGATAAATACAAATTTTGTAATTATTCAATAAGTCTTTTGTAATTAAAAAATTCAGAATCTGTGGGTCCTAACGAGTATAACCCCTAAAAATGTTCATCAACAAAATAAAAAACTTAGCTTTCTAGAAGGATCTCCTAGGCCATTAGAAATACGTAAAAACAAACAAAATTTTCGGTATTCTCGTCAAACAAGTATAATACAAATTGGGACTGCAATAAAAAATTCAATTTTCAATTAAAAATAAAAGTGGAATCTCACTTACCAGCTGCCCAGTTGCTGAATCGGTAAATAAAAACGTTAATTACAAAATAGTATTAGTTTTTGAAAAAATGAAGAGAAATCTTTTTTCCCAAGTGTAAACAGTGATGAAAATGCTATTAAAAATTTTCTTAAAATAAGAAATTAGTCTTTAGTTATTGAGATTATAAATCAATGCAAAAGAATTTTTACTAAAAAATATTATTAGGTTCAGAAAAAATATAAGGGCTATTTTTGTTTCATGTAAGGTACACGTTTCACCGCGATGGAAAGAAAACTTTGGACGGTAATAAAAAATTTACTTTGAAGAAACGAGAAAATTTACTTCGCGTTCTAAAGTTTGTCGACCGTCGTTAACTATTTAACTTGATTTGACTGCATAACATAACGCAAATTGACAGCTAGAACCTTCTGGCATGCTAACGAAAAAGGAATTAAAAAATAAATTAAAAAAAATAGTTTCGTCAGGATTTTTATTAGAATTTTTTATGTGGTAAGTTTTTATGGAACGGTGTGAACTCGTAAAAGTGGGTAACGGTACGGTAACACTCCTTGGGTAACGCTTCCCTTTTCTACCTCTTGCTTGCTTCTTCCACTGAATGACTCCTTGAATCCCTCTCCCTCTCTATCTCTCCTTCGCTTCTTCTACTTCTCTCCTTTTCCCCAATCTCTCTCTGTCTCTCTTGTTCTCTCCCTTTCTCTCTGTCGATTTCACTCGCTCTTTTTCTCTCCATCCTTCGCTTTCACACTCCCACTGATATTAAACTGACAGTATTAGCATCATATAGCGGCGTGCGCTTATATAGTATATACTATACCATTATGTGCGCGCGCACGCGCGTGCTCACTTTTATACTCATCTTTATAATTTGCTTAATTTTCTAATAACAATTCATTTGTTAAAATTTTCTGAAGACTTATATTCTTGTTGAAATTAGATTCCGAAAGAATGAATTCAGTGTATCAATGGATCGTAAAATATACGATTACTATTATTAGGGAGCGTTCATATATTCCGTAACGTTATTTTAAACACTTTTACCTTCCCACGCCCTAACTGCAGTTGCGTATTATGTTCTTTATATTATTTTTAAAAACTTAACAGATGTTTTGTAAATAAAAATAGATTTTCAGAATGAAGTGCGGTATAGAAATGAATTAAACAATATTTCGACGTAACACAACAATGCTTTTTTGATATTTGTTTAGTTACACACATCTTAAATTTATTTACAAGGGAAGAAGCATCAGCATTTTTTTCAAAGAATTATATAAGTTCTATCATTTTCATGACAATTAGCAAAGATTTTTAAATATTCAAGATGTGTCAAGAAAAGAATGCAGAAGATTTAACATATATGTATTTTATTTTACATGATTTTACAAATCATTAGAAAAGTTTCAGCCCTTTGAAAAGATATTTAGGTCTTTTATAATTTCAGAAGAAATAATAAATATTCTATACATTTTCGGAAATGCTTCCAAGGTTTAAAATATTTGAAGTCTATGCAAAGCCTCTTGAATTCCTAAAAATATTTGTAAATGAATCCAACTTTTTCTTAAAATGTTGAAAAATCATTTCATGTGTAAAAAAATTCCCCTCAATATCTTCCAAAATTTCTTACGAATTTGAAGAAAATTATAAAATATTTGTGAATATTTCATATTCGCCAACAAAAAATCTAGATTAAGAAAAATATTTATTTTACGGGATTTTACAAAATAATAGGAAAAGTTCGAGCCCTTTTAGAATTAAATATCTACACAATACTTCTTAAATTCTCAAAAATATGTTTATCTGACTGGAATTTTTCTTGAAATTTAGAAAAGTTATTTAAAATCTAAACTGCTGCCTAAAATATCCCCAATTTTCCTAAAAACTTGAATAACATTAATTTGTTCACTTGAGACCTTTCAAAGTTATTCGAATTAAGGGCATGTGATACTTTACCATACGGGTTTTCAGTTTTTCATGCATTTTGTTCACAAATTTTAATTTAAAAACAAAAAAAAACATTAGTGTCCAGACGTTTGCGTTTACACCGTCTGGCTTTCTTTTTGTTTAAGAACTTTTACACAAATCTGCATTTTTTTAAAATCTTCTGCAGTTTAAAAATCTTCTTTATTCTTGTAAATTTTAACAATATTTGTAAAATTTTATGGTTGAATTTATTTTTTTATTTTTTAATGTTACAAAATTAAAACATTTTGCTTTAAAATCTTCTATTATTTCTTGAAATTTAAGGAAATATTTAATGTTTTAAATTTTTTTTTTAATTTTCTGCTGAAGCTTATTTTTCAAATTAAAAATTCCTAAGAAATTGTTTTGGGAACCTAAAGAATTTATGTCATTACCCTGAATTTTCAACAAAATCCTAAAATATCTTATAAATTTTTATTTGTTTTTAATGGTGTTTAAACTTCTAAATATCTCTTAAATTTACTAACATTCATTCTAAAATTATTTATTTGGGCACGATGTTGCTTCAAACACTTGTTAACCCTTTTTTTTACTTTATGAAATAATATAAAAAGTTTCTGAATCTTTTTTAATGAGCTCTTAGAACTCATTAGTAAAAAATTGTTTGAAATTTTCCCATGAAACTAAACTATATATTTTTCCTTTTCTTGACGCCCTAAAAAATTAAATTTACCTAAATTTGAATTAAATCACGGAAAATGGAAATAATATTATTAAAATCTTTCATATTATTTTTTAACCATTTTGAAATCTTTAAAATTAACAATTATTATTTTAGAATGAATTATTAACTGTTTAAAATTTTTCCATAACTCTTTGAAAATTAAAAAATGATGACCCAAATGTAAAAAAAGAAAACATTTTATTCTTCTTGAAAACTCCGGAATTATAATATAGTAGCAAAAAAATTTATAATTGAATCTTTATCTATTTCGGTGTTGTGAAAAAATTAGTCATGTAACAATTCATTGATTTTTTTATAAATGATAACTTAAAAAGCATTAAAGAATCATTTTCATTCGAACATAGGAAAAATGTTAACTCTACATTTTTTTTAATATCACATTCATTTTTGAAAATTTGTTTTATACTTTATACTTTTGTAAGTTTTATACTTTATGTTGATACTACTTTTCAGAAAGAAATCAAACGTATTTTCATATAATTTGAAAAATCGAATGCAAAGACACATTTCAGTACATCAGAATCATTTGAAAGATTATCTGATTGAAATAATATAATTGCAAATTTAAATTAACTTTTAATATTCAAATTATATTCAATAATATACATAGCAGTGAATAGCGACACGTGCTCTTCCTCAAGGTCGTGGTTCGTAAACGTCCTGTTTTCAATCAAATTACTTATTCATTTCGAACCTACTCTCAACTTGTATAATTAAATCGAGTATTCTTTAAACTATTTTTTATGTTGAAAGATTTAAAAGAACGACCACTTCAATGTGCATCATATGACGTTATCACTTCTGCCCGGCATCCCACGACGGCATACGTGTTTTTTTAGCCCATAATCTGATTTTTTTAAATACGTGGGTCAGGTCCTTAGGGCATGCTACTCTTAATCGATATTCACAGTGTGAAAGAATAAATCATCATAAAGAATGTAATTAATCGACCACTATGCCTTGAGGCTGGTGTGATTAGTAACTTTAATTTTAGTGGTGCTTTCGGCGAGGCAGTCCGACAATATGTGGTCCTGTGTGTAATTGACCATTAATATCAATTGAAAGCACATGGGCGGTCAGTGAGACCACACGTCCACGGTTACGTCACACTTTTATATTTCTGTTCTAATTTGTTTCAAAGTATTAAAGACGCAATTTTTTGCAACAAAAACAAACTTGAGGTTGTTACGTATTCTCTAAAGTACGGGAATCGGTTCCTCCAAAAAATGGAACCTCCTGCACGGAGAAAAATGTATGGTCAAAGTTATATGGTCAAAATTTAGAGAGCTAACTAAGGTATCCTTTTCGGTATGGTCAATAGGCACATATTGTTTTCATTCATTTGTACCATCCACGAATGAGCAGAGAAGCCATTGCGTATGGTCAATTGCTTGATTTTTGCGCGTCAATCATGCGCGTGAAAATTGAAAGGGTATCGCTAATTGGCTCCAATTTAGCATAACGGGCCCGTAGACCGCGTGACGATATCTATTAAAAAAAAAAGTTTTTCCCAACGATTCCGGTGTAAAGTGAGTGAAATTATTGAGGATACATTGAAAATATCTCATTCTGTAAGTACCTGTTTTAAGTACGTAATTGTAATCTTAATATTTTCCGTAAGTAATGTGAGAATTAAGACATTTCATTCTAGTTTTTTTTTATGTTAATGTAAGTTTAAAATCAATTTGAATGATTTCAATAATCACTGTTAATTCTAGCATTAATCGATTTAGAATAAACTGGAATTGGATTCATTAAATTAAAATTAATATTTATTTTTCAGTTCAGACATCAACTCCTGAGATTTGTGGAAAAGCAGATGGCAGCGGCAGGGTCAATGCAATCGTCCTCCTACATCCAGTTGATGGAGAGCTGGAACTGTAGTGAAAATTGGTAGAAAAAGCTTTAACATTAAATTCATAAATAATTATTTCTTATTAATTATATTTCTAAAGGTTTTTATACGCATCAGTAATTTTTGAATTTAAGATTATTATCGGAATGCCTACTCTAAATCAATCGATAAAGGACTTTTCACTATTTATTTAGTAACACCTCATGCCAGTTCGGATATAGAGAATCAAAAAAATTGTTAAAAATAATTTAAAAATATGTATTTGACTATCATAAATAGTCCTTTTCACAATCTCAGATTTTCGAATCGACCCTTTGTGATAACCGAATTTTCCTTTCTTGAATATCTATATTGACACTTTGAAATAATCAAGTCGACCCTTTAAAAATGATCGAATCGCCCATACGAAATGAATACGTCAAAATTCTGAGATAATCGAATCGACTGTCAAATACGACTCAGGCAAATGTCTGAGAAAATCAGATCGGCCATCTGAGATCTCCGATCCGACCCTTCACAATGATACGGTCAGCCAGCTTCAGATGACCGAGAAGACGATCTGAGACAATCGATACGTCTTTCTGAGATTGTCGATTTGGACGTCTTCTTTTTATTTTCTAGAGATAGTCGCTTTAGCCATATTCAAGAGCTGTCCTATAGTCGACCCTGCAAAATGATCTGTCTGCACATTTATATGGACAAACAGACCTTCCATTTTTTCCGTGTAATTATCCTTTATTTCAGCAAAAAGTGATAAATTGAAATAAAAGTATGCACATGCGGTCTCCCAGACCGCATCATACTTCTGATATGTGGATCCCTTCACCCACTGGCGTTAAAGTACAACATTTCTTCAACTGTATTTTTTTTTTAATGTAAAAAATTTACCAAAAAATGGAGTTTAGTACAAACAGCTCATTTTTTCTTGTATTTTCTAGTAGGATATTAAAAAAAATATATCAAAAAGGTATACATTTCTACAATTTACAAGATTGTATAACTTGTTATTATTTTTTTTTTACTTTGTTGTTAAAATTCACAAGGTATTACAAAAACATACAGGATTTTACTTTTGGAAACTGTAATTAAGATTATGTTGTAAACACTGCTAGTTCACTGTAGAAATGTAAAATTTTAATTAGAAGAATATAAACTTTTACAACCAATACTTTTAGGATCCACACCAACGTTTAGACTTATACTTTACTGTCAATTTTCGTATGATATTTAAGATATAAGTTTCTACAATCAACTAAAATTTTAAAAAATATTAGAATTTTACCATGAAATTTTCCTATGATAATACATTTCATAGAATTGTAGTTCAAATATTAAAAATTGGACAAAAATTTATTTTACAGGTTAAATCTGAACTTCTTCAAAATAAAGGAAGTTTCAGATTTTAAAGTTAAAAATATAAAAATTTTAATTTGAAAGCCTCAATAGTTAAGCGAATGTAAGCGTTCGATTGAAACTTTAAAAACTATTCTTAGTTTAGGAATAATTTCAGAAATTCAACGCTCGTATTTGATTTGAAATCCTAATTAAATATTGTTTACACCTAAAATATTCCATTTTTAAACATTTAATTTAAAATGTATTTTGAATATTTAATAATGTCTTACTTTTAATTCAAAATGAGTGTTTATAAATCAAATATTAAAAAGTAAAAAATTTGCAACTGAATTATTTGAAATGTAAATAAATCGTTAATATTTCAAAGTATTAGATTTAAACTGTGAACGTTAAAATTTTTTACCTATTTAACAAATTTTTAATTTACAAGATTTAATTTGAACAAAAATTTAATTTAAGAAAAACTTAACATGAAAGATTTCGAAAAATAAAAAAATCAATTGAGATTTTTGAACATTTGGAAATAAGATTTTGAAACTTTTTAAGGATCTTTAAAGTTTTTGAGAAAATAACATACTTAAGTTTTCTGGAAAAATTTTTAATGTCTTTTTATTTTGAAAAAATTAATTTTAAGGGAATATTTAAAAGGATTAAAAACATTTTTGATTAATAAATGATGATTGAAATTATAAGTTTTTCAAGCATTTCGCAAAGTCTTAAATAAATAATGAATTTGTATACAAATCACAAGGAATACTAACAATAATTTTTATTGATTGAAAAATAATTTGAAAGAATATTTAATAAGACTTCAAAAATTTTCAAAAAATAATCTGGATTATTTTATGGTAATTGTTTTACTGCTGCAGGATTTTCAAATCTTAAGAGAATATTTTTAAAAAATTCGAAACAAATTTAATGTTTAATGTCTAGCTTTGAAAATATAAATCTTTCAACTGTGCAATATATAAAAAATTGAAATTCTTAATTTTGCAGTTAAACGGCTTATAATCCAAAAACTTTTAACAAAGAAATGTCAAAGGCTTCCATTTTATATACGCGCAAATAATTAAGCTTTTGAATTAATATTTTTGAAGCTCTAATTTTAAAATCTTAAAAGCCAAAGTACTGAACTTTAAATATCTTAATTTGTGGTTCATTTTTATAACTTCAAGTAAACAAATTTTTATCTTTAAGAGTTCGAATGTTTTAATGTCAATGACAGTGATCAATTTTTTCATAATTGTTTCATTTTTGATAACGGTCAAAAAGTTTGTCTTTTTCGACCAAGGATGACAAATATTGAAAACATTGTAATTGTATATCGTATACAAATCTTATTTAAAATTTTCTTATTACAATATTCTAAATATTTGTCAACATAAGGAAAAGAAGAAAAAAAATTTGGCTGCAAAAAACATAAATTCCTGTTACATTCTTGTGCTGTAAATTCTTGCAGAAAATTAAAACTTCATCAAATTACAACAATGTAAAAAAAAGAAAAAAGTACAAAATTATTCTCAATAGTAGAAAGAAGTTGTACTTTCCTGTAATTTATTGTATTTATTTGTAGATTCCTGTAAAAATTATTTTAGAGTTGTCTACTTTTTTGTAAAAATTTTGCGACAGGTGGATATATATATATATAGTAGTCTGTGAGACCTGCGCTGAAAAAAATGGTTTAGCTGTCCCAGCTGACCGTTTAGCTGAATTTCGTCTTCCAAGAAAATATAGCTGTGTCACCTAGATTTCTAAATGTCTCAGTTTAATTTTGCATCCAGAAATAATTTAGATTAATTAGCTAGATTATTTCTAGAAGGCAAATTTAGCTAAAACAGCTACAATTCTAGGTAACACAAGCTATATTTTTGTTGAAAGACGAAATCTAGCTAAACGGTTAGCTGGGACAGCTCAACCATTTTTTTCAATGTATGGTCTTACCTCAGATCTATATTAGTTTAAAAATTAAATCACGTCCACAATTAAAGGTTAAATTTCATCAGCTTTTCGGATCGCCTTATCAGAAAGTCCGGGGTGTTTTCCGGGTTCATTTACTGAGGAAGAAATGTACATATGTAGTCCTGTGATGACGTGCAAAAAGCTGACGTAGCAGGGATCGGAACATGAATTCTAAAAGCTATAAATTGTTCCCGCTATGATTCATGAGCGTGTTACGTCGATAAGGAAACTTCCGGTTCGTTTACCGGCCCGAAACTTTATTTTTAAAGGCGCCGGCACTGCCATTTATAACTTTATAAGTTTTCAGACTGGAACATTGCGAATATGCAAATTCAGCAGAAACCTTTTAGATGCCGAAAAATGAGTGATTTTATAGCGTGACTTAAAGCCGAAGAAAAAATCATCCATGTGAAAGCTAATGCAAGCGCAATAAACGTCGGGGTGTAAAAGCAATGCGGATCATTCTGATTATCAAATTTCGATAAAAATGATCCGCTTTTGCAGATCCAAAACTAATTTTTACACAACTTCATTTATTTCTGTCGCGTGCCAGTTGTTATACGTTTTGTTCAAATTTGCAACTTAGTCATGAAGATATAAAATTTATAACTTTAATTTTAGGATGACGCATGAATTCTTTATGGCTCTGCAAAGTTTTTTTCATTTTAAAAGCATTTCTCTAGATTGAACAAGTTGTGAGTCCCACTTCTGGAAGATTTGAAACCTCCTAGCACGAACACAAAATATAATAAAAAATTTTTCATCTTCAATAATATACATAAATTTTCATCTAACAAAGATTCATTTTTAACAAAATGGTGGAATTTTCCACGGAAAAATTAGATTTTCAATTAAAAATGGAAAATTAAAATTAGTGATTTTCAGGTTGTGAATTAATTTTGAAAAAAATAATTAATTTTTAACTGTAAAAGATATATTTTTAACAAAATAGTTAAATGCTTGACCAAATCAGATTACGAATCAACCAAATCACTGCATTTTTAGCGAAAAAGAAAACTAAGATTTCTATGACAAGAGATTAATTTTAAAACCAAAAAGAGCGCAAAAAAGTCAATATAAACAAATTTCAAATAAATTGTTAAATTCAGAAGTCAAAAAGGAAGATTTTATACAATACAGTTGAATTCTTACAGTTGAATTTTATACCAAAATAGTTGTGTTTTTAATACATAAAGACGAATTTCAAACCAAAAGTATAAAATTAGATTTTGCGACCAAAATTAAATATTTCTTAACCATAAATAGTCAAAATAATCTCTAAAGAAATTAAGTTTCTACCAGGATGATAAATCCTAACCTGAAATAGTTAAATTTTTGGTTAAAAGAATGAATTATCTACCAAAAAAGCGATTTTTCGAAAAATAGTTAAGTTTTAAACCAAAAAGATGAATTTTCAACTTAAATAATTCACCGCAAACCAAATCAATTAAATCTCAACAAAATATATCTGCTTTAAACTAAATAGATGAATTTTTAACCAAAGGGATGAATCTTCCATCAAAAAAAGAATTTTTAACAAAATAATTCAATTTTAAACAAAATAGTTGAATTTTAAAACAAAATAAAAAAAATTTCAACCAGAATATGAATATTTTGGTAAGAAAGATAAATAAGGAAATAAATTCCTAACCAAAAATAGTGGTTCATTTGCCAAAGAGATAAATCCTCTACCAAAGGAGTTTAATTTTAAAAAAAAAAGACGAACGATTGAAAATAGAGTTGAATTTTCAACGAAAACCGATTTTTTAGCCAAGGGAGAAAAAATTTCACACCAATTATTGAGCAAAATACACGAATTTTAATGAAACAGTTGAATTTTCATTTAAAAAATGTCTTTCAAAACAAATTGTTAAATTTTTGCATACAACCCGAATAAAAATTCTTCGACTTGAGTTCGACTTGAATTGCCCCCAACCAAAACATGCTGAAGTTGAAAAATTCGTCTTGAGGATGTCTCAGTTTTGAAACGGAGGAGAGACTTCAATTTATGGCTTGGAGACAAGTTTCTATGTCTTGAAGACCCAGATTTATCTCTTGAGTCGTATTTTTATGACGCCGCGCCGGCATGTGCGGTTTATAATTTCAAGCGTATAATTGCCCTAACAAAAAAGTTATTTCTAACAGTCATTAAAGCTAATATTTCTTAATGGTTAAACAATCTTG
>NC_046660.1:50534186-50538897 GCF_010883055.1 Belonocnema kinseyi
GACTCGGGATACTTATAAGATACTACCATGATTTTTTCAGATTTTTTGGTCCAAAAATAAATTAGGCCAAAAACCGGCCTTACCGACCCTCCCCCTTTTAACCTTACCTTAACCCTGCAATTTTCAAATCCTCCTCTAAGCTTCCTAGAACCTTCCGGTATTTTCAAGTCCACCTGTAGCCAGGAACAAGCGGAGCGCTTTTTCAAGCGGCGTGCATGCGCACTGTCGATCGAAACTTGCGCCAGTTAAAAAGTCGCACTACTTTCATTTTATTTACAATTTTATTTTTTATTTTTAATAATATACATAATTATATATTAATTAATTATATTCAGCTGTTCATTTTGTTTTACAAAAAAGTATTATAATAATGATAACGTGGCAGTTTACTTTGTGGCGGCATGCACATGCGCTGTGCCGGCCACGCTTGCGCAGCTGTAAGAGCACTGTATTCGTAAACATCTCTGGAAGCAGGAGGCTCAATTTCTTCAGCGGATACTCTTGACTGCCGAAGGAGAAATCAACAATCCATTAAATAAAATTTTCGTAAA
Source organism: Belonocnema kinseyi (assembly GCF_010883055.1). Classification (NCBI taxonomy): domain Eukaryota; kingdom Metazoa; phylum Arthropoda; class Insecta; order Hymenoptera; family Cynipidae; genus Belonocnema; species Belonocnema kinseyi. The sequence continues at coordinate 50,534,738 of NC_046660.1, forward strand.
AGGAGTCATTGAAAAAAAGAAGAGCATGGATCACAAAAAGAAAGTGCAGAAAAGACTAAAAAGACACACAAATGGGAAATTAAAAACCACATAGAAAATTACAGCTCGGCACTCAATCTCTCTAATTTGCTGTGATCCACCACTACAAAAACGGCAGTGCGACATCAGTACGCAGTCCAGAAATAAAACTTAATTGAAGCAACCGATGTCTGTACTTCCACCTCAGCAAAAAATTAACAACGCCGCACAACCATTTCATTATATGAAAAGAAGTCCTTGTGCTCCAAAATGCGTAGAAATCGACAGGACGGTACAAGAGTTAGTACTTGTAGACTCCATAGAGGTTCTAATTACAACCTAATTTAAGCCTACAAGTGTTGATAATGGAAATATGTACTACTAAGGAGGCCTAAAGTAGAATATAAATCTATATGAAATAAATCCTCCTTATAGCGTCGATAAGTCAACAAAGTTGCAAACTTTGTAGGCTTCAAGTAGGATTGAAAGTTCGACTCGGGATTTCTTGACTCTTAAAATATATGATTTTACATACAAACGAGGGGGCATCGTAACTTTGTACTAACTGTTCATTAAATGAGCCTAATCGAACCAGATTGATAAAAAGGAGGTGCTTCGGGTTTAAATTGCATGTAAAACTACTACCTCTAATGGCCAACATCTTTATGGAACATCCTGAAAATAAAATCTTCAACCAATCTAAGCTTCAACCGGAATTGATATTCCGTTACGTTGAAACTTTTATCATGTGGAGACATAGACTAGATGAAATACACAAGTTTTCCGGTTTTATCCATCGACCATACCGTAATATCCAGTTCACCATGCAATTTCAACAAGACGGAAAATAGCCTTTCTTAGACGCACCTTGTATACAGAGCAGTATTCATAACAGATAATGAGAACTTAAAAAAGGAGTTTCAAAGCGTTAAACAAATTCTAATTATACCAGAATTACACAAAATTACACGAAAAAGTTTATAAGGCAATAAGAAACTACACTCGAAAAAATACGTCAACACAACCTACGAAAGCAAGAGAGACAAACGTCCACCCTTGTACCCTACATCCAGTGTGTCACAAAACAAATAGAAAGAATTCTTGAAAGAAACAACATCTAAATCATATTGAAACCACCCGTGAAAATAGGACAACTTCGTAGTGAACCCCAAAGGCAAAAAGACACCTCTTAGTGATCCGGAAGTATATAAAATCAATTGTTTTGGTGGCAAAGTCTATATTGAAGAAACCAGGAGAGCGTTGAGCCAACGTATAAAGGAACATGAAAGTAAAGTCAAGATAAAACATTTCACGCAATCAGCACTAGCTGAGCATTATATCGAAACAGAACCTAATATTTTATGTGACAAAGCAACCGTCATCGCAGAAACACACAATATTTTTCCAAGAAAACATAAAGAAGCAATCGAACAATTTAACGACCCTAATAACATCAATAGAGACAATAGATACAATACCAATCCGATAAGGCTTTCTATACTCCCACACTCAGAGGCTTTTTTTAGAATAAATGATAAAGATGAATGAGAATTTAGTATAATATCGTTTCAAAATAGGGAAAACCGGATATGCGTATCGAAAATTAATTTAGCGGTTTTCAGCCGTCCAAACTAATATTCTTATTTGATCAAATGGAAAGGATGTTGCGTGAACTCCAAACTTGCGATAATTTAAATTTCACTATATCAAAATTAACAAGCGAAGTTAAAACAATGGTCTACATTTTATTTGAAAGAGCAAAAATATCTTTTGAAGTGACGATACAAAGCATATGAAAGTCTCAAACGACTATATGAAAAATAGCTCACTCAACCAAAAGATTTATCCTTCAGAAGGAGGTACTAAGTACACAAATTAAATACAATTACATACAGGAACATGCGTAAAATTATTATTTTTATTATTATATACTTAATTCATTCACTACGTACCTAAAGCACTAATGCATTTCCTAACAACTAAACCCCACGGCTAACTTACATTATTAAATATATTTGGCAAAAATTTTGGCTAAGTGGCGTCGCTTAACAACTCAAAGCAGTATGGCAAATATCTGGGCCCTTTATCATGAATGATTTGTTGCTTAAGACATTTTGTAAATAAAAATGTTAAAAATTTTATCACTTTCAATGATTAAATTGATTTTTTTCTAAAAACTTTTTTTTTAATGTAACTGATAATATACTTGTATGAATAATATCCTCTAATTTGATATCACAGAAACTCATTATAATAAACTTGAGTGTATTTAGATGTAATATTTTATAAATTGTACTCATCGAATTAAATCTTATTACTTTAGTGTATAAATTTCGTGAGAAAAAACTACTAACGTAACTCTAGATAAAACCTTCTTTAAGCCTATTTTAGTCTGCAAATCCTACTTTCATTTTCTAAAAGCCTATAAGCATTCCGAATTTAGTCCTCCTTTAGTCCTTTAGTCTCTCAGTGCAGGTTAAAAAAAACTTTTGTGTAGAATCAGGTTCGACTAGTGATCACGGTGGGGTGCTTTAGCCAATCACAGGCATGGTAGAGAATATATATAAGAACAACATAACCTGAAACCTCAACATCAGGTTAGCCCTGATGAAGTCAACTACAATGTTCATAAAACAGCGGCAACATTCGTAGTTTTGCGCAAAATTGAAACCCGAAAAAACTCATTTTTATTGTAACGAATTATGATGAAAGCATTTATTCCGTTATCAAGAATGAGGTTTTAAATACGTCAAATTATGATAAGAATTATTAAATTTTACTAATATTTTGTCTTTATAGTATCTTAAATAGAGTTAATAAAAAAATGTTTACTCTACTTACATCATGACCGAATTTGCAACGAAATTTAGAACCCTGTGTAAAAATAAATTCACGAAACAATCAGATGTAGAATAAACGTTGAGAAAACATTATAGGCGAGATAAGAATTTTAGTCTATATTATATTAATTTTTGCAATAAAAAATCCTTTCTACTAGATACCCTCTCTTCGTGATAAAAAACGTTTTAAGAGTTGAAAACCACATATATAGCAGAACATATATATGTAAGAAAAGGCATAACAAATAATACAACTTTGAAAATACTTTTCGTTGAAATTTTTTCTTCTTTTTTTACTCTTCCATAATATATCATACGTACCTGACAAACTACCCCTAAGTACAAATGAATTACATGATACTTCCAAATTTCTGTCTCATTATAATATTCCCCAAATTTACCCTTCCACTTGAACGTATGCAACAGAACATTCATAGTTGATATTTTTTGCTCTTTTTTTGCTTTCCGATCATATATAATGCGTTACCCAAAAACTACTCCTAAGTCATACATACCCTCCCTGCGGGATCAAAAACGTTTTAAAAGTTGGAAAACCACCCTGAACATGGTAAAAATTATTCAGAACTCCAAATTAATTAAAGGACACTTAAGAATTCCCCTCTTATTATAATATTCCCAAAACTACCCTTCCACGTGAACGTATGCAACAGAACATCTTCCGCTAGAAGATGTAATCAATTTGGAGTTCTAAATCATTTATAGATTGTTCATGGAGGTTTTCCAACTTGTAAAACGGTTTTGATGAGGAGGGAATGGTATGTATGAGTTAGGGGTAGTTTTTCGGTAACGTATTATATATTATTGAAGAGCAAAAAAATATCGATTAACACTGTTTTCTAAGTTGTATTATTTTTATGCTTTTTTCATACATATATATGTTCTGCTGCATAGATTCACGTGGAAGGGTAGTTTTTCGGGAAAGTATGAAGCGGAGAAAATTTTGAAGTCCAATGTAATCAATTTGGAGTTCTAAATTATTTTTGCATTGTTCAAAATCGTTTTCCAACTTTTTAAACGTTTTTGATTACGAGGGGAGGTTATGTATGACTTAGGGGTAGTTTTTGGGTAACGTATGGTGTATTATCGAAGAGCAAAAAAGGAGCAAAAAAATATCGACTAACAGTGTTTTCTAAGTTTTATTATTTTTTATGCTTTTTTCATACATATATATATATACATGTTCGGTTCGGTTTTGATTCCTCTAGAATCAAACCGAAGGGCCTATGACAAAGCCACCGAATGCGTCCTCGGGTTGCGGATAGAGGGTCCCTGTACCAAGGG
>NC_046660.1:50538997-50542045 GCF_010883055.1 Belonocnema kinseyi
CTGTAAGTGCTTATTTTGAGGAACTTCCGAAAACGCACTTTTCTGAAGGATTAAAAAAACTTGAAAAGCGATTGAACAAGTGTATAGAGCTCCAAGGAGATTGTGCTGAAAAATAAAAAAAAAATTACCCAAAAAAAATTGTTTTTATACTTCATTCTAAGGACTTATTGAACTACCCTCGTATTTTCTCTTAGAGAAATGCTAATGAAGTTTCGGATTTTTCGGAAATATGAAACTTTTTCTTTAATATTTAGTTGTAAACAAAAAATAAATTAAAATCAAGAAGAATCATCTTTAGATAGTATTTTATTTTTCGGAATAAAGTATTTTCAGTCTTTTCCTAATTTGAAAAAAAAAATAATTTAAACGAAAATGCTCTAGGTAACTTCTTCTAGAACGCATTGTTTAAATAATTCTTATTTTGACTTTAATTGATTATTTTATGTGTTAAGAAATATTTTTATTAAAAAACGCAAGAAAGTCATAATTAGCGCCAAAAACTCGAAAATACAATTTTCCTTTTATGGATTTTTATGGGACTCTATAAAATAGATTTCCGCGAGCGATATTTCAAAAGTACGGCCTAGATGTAGACGTAATTTCAAAAAGGTTTGCATGCACGGAAAAGTTAGTAATATTTTATAACCAGATGTCCAACAACAGGAATAAATACTTGAAGTAACTGAAATAAAAAAAAATATTGATGCAACTAAAGACTTTATTTTATTGCTTACATTTACACTCTTATTAGAAATTTGAATAATAAAAACCCGTGACCATACTGTCTATCCCCTACCGTCTGCAGCCGGATTTTTATTAGAGGAGCTCACATTTGCTTGGATTTTTAGCCAAGGGAGAGAAAAACTGCAAAAAAAACCTTTCCAGAGCACTGGCGGTTACAGGCAATTACTTCTTGTAAGACACGTGCTTAACTTGACGTCTGTTTAAATTCTGAGGAGGTCTAATATTAGATACGTCTCCCTCGGCCAACTTTATTTTCTTGAATTCATTTAGCTAAAAGAAAAAATATTATTTAGAAATAATAATAAATAAAATATCACAGTTAATTTAGTATATGTTTTTAGGAAATATAGATTCTTACGAGGCCGTCGGTTATAAAGACATCATCATCATCATATATGAACCAAGTCACAGATTCTGTGCAAGGGGGATAAACCAAAGATCCTTCGTAAGTTATAAATGGTATCGATTCATCTTTTAAAAGACTTGCTAGTTGAAACGAAGGTATCTCTGTTGTTGAATTAATGGATATAACCTTATTTAAACTTGTTTCAATTTTGTCAAAGAAATGCTCTGGATGTCCATATCCCTCCTGAAATTTCAAGGATGGGTTAATAAAATAAAATTTTGCTTAAAGATAAATTCCATTTTGTCCTTTTTTCTTTATGATTTTATGACTTTATAGTACCTACATCGAATTTGATTTAGAAGTAGAAGAAAAGTCAAATCATTTCTGAAATCAGAATCACTCGAAAAAGTCTATTTATTTTCATGAAAAAGTATTTTAATTCCAACCGATCCTTTCGGTTAAATAAACAGTGAATGCAGTGAATGAAAACAGTGAATGCGCAGTGAACGTTTTCTGGAGCACCGCGCACTGGGCGCGTTGTGTTGATTGTCCGTCAGTTGCGTTGGCTGTCTCGTGCTAATGCTTGTGGTTTTATTTTCCTAAAGTGTATTTGCTAAATCGGGAATTTTCCTTGTTCTGGAAATTCGAAGGGATTTATTTTATGATCGAGATTATTTTTTAATTCTTAGTTTTTATAGAAAAAATTATTCATTTACATTAAACTTTATATCATATTACATAATACGAGATTCAATGAGATCGTTTTAAAAGTTTTAAATATGGCTTTGATTAGAATTGAAATTTTAGAGCTGAAACGCTTCTAATTTTATATATTGTTAAATTGCGAAAACTAATTGTCGAATCGCGACAGACTTTAAAGTGTTTTTCGAAATCATTTATACTAACATATTGAAATTTAAAAAATTCATTAAACAATAAGTCAAAATTTAAAGTACACTTTAACGCCGAACATTCAAATTGGATCGCTGGATTCTTGGTCTTTCGAATTTTCAAGAATTTCGTATTTATAATATGAAACCCTCTCCTTGATTCTTATAATTTTTCAATTTCATGTAAATTCATAAAATTCTAATAGATTTCAAAATAAGTTATTTTGAAATTTTGAAATTACTGATTTCGTAGAATTTGAAATCCTTTCAAAATGTTTCAAGGTATTAACAAAGATCTTGGCATAGTTTAAAAATCTTAATTTGTTTTAATTGATTTAAATAACCTAAAGGGATCTCAAAGAGTTTTTAAGATTTTAGGATATTTTTGTTAAATCACAAGAAAATTTTCGAAGTTAAACAATTTTTAAAAGGATTTGGAAAGATTTGAAATAATTTGAAATATCGTAGGCTATTTTCTATGTATATTTATTTTAATGGTTGTGTCTAGTCTTGCCAAAAAAATAGGGAGTTAGAAAAAGGGATGGTTCAGTCCTCTTAGTTGACCAGTCATTGGAATTTAAACTGCAGTTTTATTAATTTATCCCAAATTCTTTAAAATACAACTTTTAAATATTTCATTGTATTTTTTTCACAAATAAATGTCAAGTTTTCTAAGGATTGAAGAGGCGTGCTTGTGAAATAAAACCATATTGATAAATTTTATTTCTAAACCACCCTTACCCCCCCCCCCACCCCAGGGCCCCAAATATAATACCCAAAAAACTACTTTTATGCATATTATTGTTAATTTTCAGCATTTTTTGCCATTTTTTCAAACTCAAATAGCAATGAAAAATATTAATTTCCCCCATGAATTTTATGGCAATTTGTATATTGAAAAAAAAGTAACTTATTTGAACAGTTATTTTTCCTAATAAATGTAAAATGAATCGTATTTTTTGAATAAAATGTTGTACAGTCTGTCAAGTTAAAGCGTGGGTGGCTTTACTCGCAGTCGGTAAGGTGTATCGACATGATTTTGGTGTCAAAATATTAAGAAGAGCTCCC
>NC_046660.1:50542145-50555345 GCF_010883055.1 Belonocnema kinseyi
GAGGGAGCTCTTCTTAATATTTTGACACCAAAATCATGTCGATACACCTTACCGACTGCGAGTAAAGCCACCCACGCTTTAACTTGACAGACTGTAGGTACCTATTGATTGGAGTCGCATATTTTGAAAAAGACATGTGATTATTTAAATAATTAATTATTGTTTGATTTCAAAATATCTGCAAGTATATGCTATAATATACTTGTAAATGCTATATAAATATCTGCTAGATATGTCCACTTTTTCTGAAGTATCAAAAAAAACACATACAATTATTTTTCTGATGGTTTAGTATATAGAAAGAATATATTAACAAGTTTTTAATTTTTCAAAGAAACTGCAGTTGTTAAAAAAAAATCAACTTATTAAAAGAAAGTATTGAAACTAATTGCTTTTAATTTCTTACCCTGAGCCACGCTGCTATAACTGCAAGACCGCCTTTTTGTGATTGGGCTTTCTCCAATGATTTTAATTCTGATTTATAAAAATAGATGTGCATCTCTAAATCCACTCTATGGAACACAATTAATTATATGAAATAAATTATCGAATGTTTTGCCACTGTAAAAATACTGAGTAAACATTTTTGACTTACATATAATCCACTTTCCTTTCAGTATCATACTCTACGTGTTCAGCTCCCTTTTTATGTGAGTGATTAGAATAAAAATAATTATCATTAGTATTATAATAAGTAACGGCTACATTAAGTACTTTTTAAATGTGAATTAGTGAAATGATTAATTAATAATTCTTTAGTAATTTTGATTATTCAACAATAACTAAACATTCCTTGACGATTGTTTTCAATATAAAATCAAGATTATGAGGAATTATTCTTAACTTTGAATGAGCAAGGTAAAATATATTAGGTGCGTAAATAATTCTAGAGTTTTGTTTTCGAAGCAATAGTTTGTGAGGAAGTTAGCCGAAATGTAGTTTTAAAGGGCGGACCTTACGTTTTAAAACTCAATGTAGCAGGTAGCGGCCCTGCGGACCTAACCTAAAAAATCATTAGTGAATACGAGGGAGCTGATTCCATTGTACTGCCCAATGCAAAAATATGTCACGAGATTTAAAAACAGCACACAAAATTCTTCGAGATCGACTTATGAAATAAACGAAGTATTAAATTCCCACAAATATTTCAATTTCCCAAATTTAGAACTGTTGAACATAGTTGATTGGTTATTAATTTATGAGCTATTACTGAAATTATAAATTGGGCAAAAAAAAAAAAATGAATCAGTAATAATTAATTCATTTAAATTTTCGGCACATTAAAATTTCAGGAATAGATATAGTTATGGGGATTTAACAATTTATTTATTTTATAATTTGGTCAATTTATAATTGGTTAATTTATATTTCCGGCTATTTTTTTCTCTAATCTATGTTTTTGTTATTCATTTCTTCGTTATTTTGTATAAGTCTGAGATATTCAAACACTTTTAAATAAAGTGATAAAGAACTAATTTTTTATATTGCCGTTTTACAATATAACGCTACTACACATCAAATAGAATTATTATATCTACATACTACAAAAAAGGAATATGATAAATCATAAAATATTGTTTTCTATCACAACTAAATAACGAACTCTTGAGTGTGATATTTTTAAAAAATTAAATAGTCTTTGTAACAAAGCTCAAATATTTTAACATTTGTATAGTCACTCTTGAAGACAGACTATTAACGAATATTTTTTATCTATGGCAACACTAAAAATTAATCGAAAATTATTTTTCAAAATTTTATGATAAATCCATATTGAAATTTAATTCTGAGAATTGATAACAAGAAAATAAGTATTATAATTTTCGTAAATTTTATAACTATAATTTTCATACGATTTTTGAGAAAATTTAAAAAATATATTTTTATATATTTCAGACGTTTCAGAAAAGAATCTAGCAGATTTAAAACAATTTATTTGATTTAATAATATTTTGCAAAATATTATGAAAAATTCAAGTTTAGTTAAAGGATGCTTAGGACTTGAAGAAGTTAGAAAGGAATCTAAAATGTTTGATTTTTAAAATGTTTTCTAGTTTTGAAATATTTTAATATATTTAAAACGTCTTAAGTTCCCGAAAATATTTTCAACTGACTCGAATTTTTATCCACATTTTTAATTATCATTCAAACTTGAAAAAATACCTTATCATGTTCTAAATTTTCCCAGAAATTTAAAGAAAATTTGTTTATTTTCTTGAAAACTTTCGAAATTATTTTGAAGTTCTTAAATTTTAGAAATGATATCTTTGAAAATCTACACTTCTTAAAGTACTTTGTAGTTCAAAATTAATTTTGAATCTCTTCAATCCTAATAAATATTTATCAAATCTACTCGATTTTTTATTTCTTGCCAAATTGATCTTGTAATCTTGCCGAATTGAAACATTTTGCTTTAAAATCCTCTGAACTCTTTTTCGACGCTTTAGCGGTCCTGCGGTTGAGTCCGCAGGACCGCCACCCATTATACTGGGTTTTAAGCTGAAGGTTCACCTTTTAAAAGTACGTTAAGATCAGAAAAAAATCAAGTCTGGCTAAAATTTACAAATCATCATAGTAAAGGCACCGAATCAATTTGTAGACCCAATAACTTGGTGGAGGTGCCGTTGTCTATTGACACGATCTAAAATAAGGCCTTCTCATTGCGTCAATAGAGTGGAAATTGCTACAATATTGCGTTCTTTCATTAAACATTTTAATTTGTCAGATTTTTGTAATTCAAGTAGTAAAAAATCACAAGCGTAATTGGCGAATTTTCATCAATTTAGATTAAGAGATTAGTCACAAATTTTGGAATATTTACCCCTTTTGGGCCCCAATGGAAAGTGATTTTTCCAAATACGTATTTCGCAGAAAGGGGTCCACCAGTAAGCTTTGGTGGTTCTCCAGACCAATCAGCATTTATTTCCACTATTTTATAGAACAGTTAAATGAATGTATAAAATATAACAAAGCAGAATCAAATTGATAATTTAAGATAATGTTTAATACCACTGTGGCCAGTATTCTTTATGTCCATTTTTTTGGGCAATTTATCAAAGTCCGTAAGTTTCAGCTTTTTACTAATATTATTAAAATTCATTCTGTCTTCTGACTTGAAATTTATGGGAGATTGATGTTTCCCATCACATTGTGGATATTCTTTGCCCCAGTTTTTAGCCTCCTTATAACTCCATGCGTCTGTGAGAAACAAGTAAGAATGATAAAGCTGTATAAGAAGAAGGTATTATCTATAAATTATTACTCTTATTATTCAAATCATTATGAATTACAAAAAAATTTCTCCTTTCTTCAGAAAGAAAAGAGGAAATTTATTTTTAAAAAGGTTTTACAAATATCACTTACTCGATCCTAAAATAATACCGAAAAGAATAGTCGCTATCCAGTGTAACTGGTTCATTTCGAAGCTCTGTATGTACTGCAATGATACGAATTAAACAATATCAAAACTGCCTTTTTAAAATTAAATTTGAACTCTAACTTCTTTTTTCATTCTCTTGAATTTCCAGCGGTGCGATGAATAATACTTAAAAGTGCCAAACCGGATGCTCGAGATTCTTATCTCTCTTATCATGTTTTTCTAATGTTCAATGTACACATGATTGTGTTGTGAATTTAGTTTTGCACACGTTTCTTAAGTTCGTCGCATTTAAGCTTAGTGATTTCATCAGCAGAGAAAATGATTTTTTATTTACTCTATCTGAGATACTATCAGTAAAAATAGTAGTAAAAATTTAAATATAATTAATATAAAATGAGATATTTAAAACCTCATTCTAAGTAACAGATTTAATTCTTTCATGATGATTCATTATGATAGAAATGAGGTTTTTCGGGTTTCAATATTGCGTAAAACTATGAATATTTCCCAAATTTTATGAAAATTGCAGTTCACTTATTTAGGGCTAACTTGATGTTGAGGTTTCAGTTTATGCTGTGCTTATATTTATTATCTACGATGCCTGTGATTGGCCAGGGCGACCCACGGTGGATACTTGTTGCATCTGATTGGCCAATCAAGCTTTAGAAGACTTTAAGGAATTAAAAGACTTAAAGTACCTAAAAGACTTGATTGGCCAATCAGGTGTGACTAGTTTTCACAGTGGGGCACCCTGGCCTATCACAGGCGCTGTAGCGAGTATATATCACAGCCCCATGCATCGCCCCCACTTTTTTGTTTTCTTACGATCCGGAGGGCAATTGTCGGTAAAACTAATCCAATAGATGGCGTCACCAAAAGTAGGTCTGTCTTTTTCATTGAATTGCAAAAAGGAATAGCAAAAATAATTAAAAACTTGATGCTGTTTGCAAATAAACCACACACACACATATGAAAAAACAAGAGTAACTATTACAGATTATTTAAAAAAAAGAAAAAGTCATAAAAATATGTAGTTTAAAACGAATAAAATTTAATTTGAAGATACACTTTGAAAGCAGTTCGAACTTCATATTTCTACGATTTATTTTGATGATATTATTGATATTATTATTTGCTCTAGTTAAATAAAAAATGTATTGTTAAAATTATTAACGCAGCCGATGAAAAAATTATTTAAAGCATATACATGATCATAAGAATTAATAAAAAATATATCACTTATATCTGATATGAATGAAATAACAATTAAAATATGTAAGATTGCAACTTGAGTTGCAAAGTAAAAAATCTTTGTACCTTTAAAATCTTAACAATTTCAAGTTTTAAAGGAAATCTTTTTAAACAGTAATAATAATTTGAATAATAATGTTTTGAGAGAATAATTTGGTAAAAAGTCATTAACCAGACTGATAAATGAGAAAATGGATATAATATTATTCAATATAATGCATATATTTAATTAAATTGAACCGAACGTCATATATACATTTATGCAGTTCAATACTTTATTTATTGCTTAATCTTGAAAGATTTTTTCTCGCTGCATACAACCCCTAATAATTTCATTAAAAAATTTAAAGGAGATTTTGAGTTAAATTGTTAATTATATTATTGCAAACCTCATTTCTAAAATAAACAGACTATAAGCTATTAAACTCTATAAACAAACGTACTGTACTCATGACGCACAATTGGAGGAAATGCACTTTTGTCAGTCAAAAATGTCCAGAGCCTTCAATTTTTTGCGATTTTGAATTTTGTTTTAAAATTAAAGATTATTCAATTCTATAGATCTTGACTTTACGAACCTTTGTCTCCTATATTTTTTTGTTAATAATTTTTCCATTCAACGCATGGGAAAACTAAATTTTTTTATATAAAAATTTTTTACGCTTTAGTAACTGATCAGGAAAACTTTATATTGTCTTAAATAAATGTTTAGAAACTCATAGAATACGAATAATGTGCTTATTTATCCATTTATTTGTTCTAAACCAATTTTATGAACAAATTGACCAATAATCTTATTATCGGTAAAAAAATGGTTTGCTAAGAATGCTTCACGTTAATGTAGGAATGACATTAATAACAAAAATAATACTTTAAAAGTGTAAAATAACCATTGTGATAAACAATTTTTGTGGGAAAATATTAGAATTTGAGATTTTTCAAATTATAATTTTCTTCAATGGCCAGAACGATTTCAGGTAATCCTTGAAATAATAAATATTTAATAATATTCGATAAAATATAACAATTTGAAGTTTTGTAAACAAATTAGATAAAGTAGTTCAAAATTTCGGTCCTTTCACATAGAAATTTTTTTCTGCACTAAAAGTGTTTTAAACTGTTGGACGAATGACTGCCAGTCACATAAATATTTGAGAAGTTAACAATAACCATTGTTATAAATAATTCTGGTGACAAAATATTCAAAGGTAAGGTTTTATCAAAATTTTTATTTTCTTTAGTTTCTACAATGGCTCCAGATATTCCTAAAAAAATGTATCTTTGATAACATTTAGTAGAATATAACAACTTACATGTTTAAAAACAATTTACATAAACAATTTCTAAATGTTGGCAGTTTCAGTTGGAAAAAGTCGGGTTTTCAATCTTAATAGATTGAAAATGAATCATAACACTGCATGCTAAGATTCACTCAATACAAAATCTGTTGACAATAACCCACCGACTTGGCCATCAAAGAAAACTTAAATTTGATAAAACCTTAAGTTTAAATATTTTGTCACAAGAATTGTTAATAACAGTGGTTATTGTTAACTTTTCTAAAATGTTGGTGACTAGCAGTCATTCGTCCAATAACTTAAAACTTTTCCAGTGAAAACAAAAAATGTTCATGCCAAAGGGCCAAAATTTCCAATCTGTTTATCTAATTTGTTTAGAAAAATTTAAATCGTTAAATTTTATCTAATATTATCAAATACTTATTATTTTAAGGAATACCTGAAGTTGTTTAGGCCATCGAAGGAAATTGTATATATAATGTTCGGTTCAATTTAAATAAATATATACATCATATTAAATAATATTAAATCCATTTTCTCATTTATCAGAGTTGTCATTGACTTTTTACCAAATAATTCCCTCCAAATATTTTAATTGAAATTACCATTACTTTTTAAAAATATTTCCTTCAAAACTCGAAATTGTTAAGATTTTAAAGGTACAAAGATTCTTCACTTTGCAACTGAAGTTGTGGTCTTACATATTTTAATTATTATTATATTTATATTGAATGTAAGTGATATATTTTTTATTACTTCTTCTGATCATGTGTATGTTTTTAATAATTTTCTCATTGAGGAATTAAATATTGTTAATTTTTTCATTAGGTCCGTTAATAATTTTAACTATAAATAACTTTTGTAACTAGAACAAATACTCAAATCAATAATATCAGTAAAATAAATCATAAAAATATGAAGTTCGAACTGCTTTCAAAATGTATTTTAAAATTAGATTTTATTCATATTAAACTACATATTTTTATGAGTTTTTCTTTTTTTGAATAATAAGTAATAGTTACTCTTATTTTTTCATACATATTTTTTTTGTTTATTTGCAAACAGCATCAAGTTTTTAATTATTTTTGCCTTTTCTTAATGCAATTCAATGAAAAAGTCAGACCTACTTTTTGTGGCGCCATTTTTTGGATTAGTTTGACCGACATTTCGCCTCCGGATCGTAAGAAAACTACTACTACATGCACATACACGGTCGAGGCACGAGGCTGGTATATATACAAGCAACATAACCTGAAAAATCAGTATCAGGTTAGCTCTTAAGAAGTGAACTGCAATGTGGAAAATATTTTTCATGGGAGTGGGCTATCGCCGTGTGGCGGCGCCAGCTATGCAGTTTACCTAGAATTCAAAAAATGCAAGGCGAAAGTGTTAAAAAAAGTTTGCTAAGTAAAAATAATTTTCTGAAAGTAATGAGTAAAAGATAATATTCTTCGCGAGTTTTTTAATCTTTTAAATCAAAAATAGTTCGCGAAAATCGTAAAATTTATTGCCTTGCTTATGCATTCATACACGGAGAGAATTTTCATGAGAATAATTCACTGAAATGCGTGATTTTAGAGTAACAATTTTTACGCGCTTTAAACTCAGAATCTATGATCTAAAAGCATAGAATGCGAGACCTGAGAACAAAGATGCATGGCCTAATGTCTGAAACATCGAGACCAATGCTTTAAAAGCAAGGGTTGTGAAATCTTAGTTTTCGCACCAAAGTGTGATAATATCAAGGATCTGTGTGGTGAATTAATCTCCCTAAATTTCTCTTCGTGTACTAGCCACACCAAATTATTATTCATGCGTGATTAAATCAGATATATAGTTATTTGTGTAATTTTAAGATGTCCGCAAAGAAAATAGTCTACATTTTATATTATTATTTATTACATTATATAATTTATATTATATAATATTTAATTTATTTATTATTTTTATCATATGTTATTTCAAGTTCAAAGAACGAACCTTGTTAAAAATTATTTATAACATCCAGGAGAATATGCTAATGCTAATTATAACTAATTTTGGAAAAGAAGTCGAGATGAACTTTTGAAAAAAATGTTTCGGGTTTTTTTTATTTGACAATAACTATTTAGAGTAACAAAGTATTTAGAGTAAGAAAAAAACCCAGAAAACCTTAAAAACTATTGTTAGTAAACAATTAAAATATTGGAATATTATTTTAAGAGTTCACCTCGAGTTATTTTCAAAATTTGTTATAATTAACAATAAAATATTTTCCTCGAGTTTATAAATCATTCTTAACAATGTTTAAATCTTTAGCTTGAAATAACTTTAGTTCATGTTTAATTAAGAACTAGTATAATGCAAATTCCCCGTTCCTCTTAAATATTAAGTTAAATTTTATGAAAATAGTTATGCCGAAAAGCAAATTTTTAATTAAATTGATTAAGTTTAATTAAATTTGCCTACAATCTATAATTTTATTTTTTTTAAACATAAAATTTTGTCTATACCGTATTTTCAAACAACATTTTTTGAATTTGTCTTTATATTTTTTAAAGACAAAAAAATTTGCTACGAGATGATTTAGATTTTTTTTTGAAAATTGTTTGGAAAGACTTTAAAATCTTTTAGAATATTATCCTAAATATGGTTTTTCAAAATAAAAAATCATTACAAATTTATCTGGGAATCTAAAGACAATTTTTTCATTTTCTTGAAGCCTTTCTTGATTTTAATTCAGACAATTCGGCTTCTTTTTTAAAAATCTTCAAAAATATATAATTTAAAGAAATGAAAATTTCCCAAAGTTTTAAATTAACTTTGAATTCTTTAATGCTTTTAAATATTTATGAAATATAATAGATTTGTTTGTAATTTTTTAATCACTAGCACAACATTTATAAGGTTTTTAAGAATTTTTAAATGTTTCTAATAAACAAAAAATTTTAAACAAAATTTATGGAAAAACTAAGCATTATTTTTTTTTCTTCAAATTAATTTAAAAAGAATAAGCAGATTTCCAAAACCTCCTGAAAAAGTTTGAGCATTTTCAAAATGCAAGAGACCATTTTTTTCAAGTTGTAAGAATTCTATGGATAAAAAGAAAATTATCAGACAGGAAATAGTTTTTTTTAAAGCCCTATAAAGTGACCAGAACAACATTTTGAATTTTCTTGACAAATCGAAAATTCTAATTTAAATATAAAAAAAGAAATTTGCACAAATGACAAAAGCAATGAAAAAAAGGAATAGACAAAAGTTAATGTTTCGAAAAAAGAGTGAAAACTCATCCATATTTTTTCTCGATAATGTTTTGATAGAACGAAGACTTTGTGTTTTAATCTCAACAAAAATAACTTTCAAATAAAAAAATTAAAATTTTCGAAAAAGGACACAAGCGACAAGAATATTTAATTTAACAAAATTTGTCATCTAAATTATATCTAGATATTTTTCAAAGCCACTTTACGCTAGTATTCGTATTTTTAGCTTGAATTGTAGAAAATAGCATTAAAAGTAATCAATTTAAATTCCATGAAAAATGACACAAGTTGCAATAAAATGTTTAATCACTTTTTTTTAATAGGATGCGCACCTTTTTTAATTATAAAAAGAAAAGAGTGAGTAATCTTTTTGCTTAACTACGAATGCACATTAGCCAAAGTTTTACCTTTTCAGTCAAAAAAATTTCAGCAAAGAAAAATTCAAATTTTTTTGGTTATACGTGCGTTTGCATGTTAAAAATCATTATCAAAGAAAAAAAATTAATTTAAATGAATGTATAAATGATTTATAAAATACGTTCAAATGTAGTAGGATAAGGAATATTTGCCCAAGGATTTTTTATTTTACGTTATTGTTATTTAAAATAATGCGTTTTAGGAAAATGTATGTCAATATTATTCACTGAGTTTAAACAAAGGTTTCAGAAGAGCATATGTTTGTTGATCAAACGTTATCTCTACCAAGGTTCCAAACGGTAACAGCATGTAACCTGTATCTTAACCTGCTTGAAAAAATCATGTTTCTTATATCACTTGAAAAACTAAGACAATTTTTTTTATAGCAATGAAAAAATGTTATATTTCTTTAATTCGAACCGAAAAAATGTGAAGTTCGACTTAAAGTAGAAAATTGAAAACTGTGCGATTAACTAAATTAAACAAAAATATTTGTTCAAATTTTTCCCCATTGCTTAAGGGCATGTGATACTTAGAAAATTGTCGATTTTACCAGTTTTAGGTTCCGACGGCTTTTTTCTTTAATAATCAATATTTTGTCTTAAAAATTTGGGACATGATAGCGACCATGCTAACGGACGTCCCCACACACTTTTTTTGGTTTAATTCAAAAAAGTTTTAATTTAGCAAAATCCGATTAATTTGCATAGCGCTTAGGAATTAGTATCGATTTTACCAGTTTTAGGTTCCGACGGCTTTTTTTCTAGAATAATCAATATTTTGTCTTAAAAATTTGGGAAATGATAGCGAACATGCTAACGGACGTCCCCACACACTTTATTTGTGTTTTTTTTTTTCAAACAATTTTTTGATATTGCTAACAACGTGTGTACATTTGGAGGTTATGAATGATACAATTCTCCTGTGCGTTACTTCCAAACTACACAATATTTTTGGCCGAAAACTTTGGACTTGCAAATAAACATATTAACTAATATCCCGGAACTAACCCTTTTTGCAGGCAATCAAAAAAGTTTATTTGATCAATAATTTGCAGATTATCGGAAAGGCAGAGATGAACAACGACGTAACCTCAAAATAATACATATGCATAAAATTTTTATTTAGCACAATAAATTTTTTTGTTATTATCCCTCAAAAAGGAGACAGGGGACGTCCGTTATGATATTTTATAGCATCTCCGAATTCAGTTTTTAAAAATTTTCATTTTTGTGAAAAAAAAGCTGGGGAAACTGTAAGTATCACATGCCCTTATTGTTAAGAATCTAAAACAAAATATCATTATGACTAAGAAACAAATACATAAAGAATAAAAGCTTAGGGCACGAATAGGATTTTCAAATAACTAACACGTTTCCTTTCATACAGAAAAAAATACTACAGAATTTTAAATTAGATTTTTATAGGTAACTTTTAAATAAGAGTATAAAAGCAAAGCATTGCTTATGAAAAGTTCGCTACGATTTTTTTGGCAAATAAGAAAATTTTGTGGCATCCAAATTTTCCATTTTTAAATTCTAAAATTGAAGAGAAGACAATAACCGAATTTAGGGCTTCTTTAATTCTTCCAAATTTCAAAACACAAGTTTATTTTGTCTGCTTAAACGAATCGTTAAATTCCAGAAATTATTTTCAAATTTTACACAAATTTAATTAAATTTAAATATTTGGGTACCTTTAATGTAATGCGGGGTAATATTCATTCATTATAAGGATTAATTTTGCTTATTTGAAATTGAACTTTGTTTAAAGAAAAAAATTAATCCTAATAAATATTTTACTCGTATTTTTAAAATTATTTTACTTTCGACTTGGATGTGGAAAAAGGGTAGTAATCATCTTACCAATATACAGAAAAAAATTACAGCACTTGCTGTATGCATCATAAAAATTTGTTTTTGATTTAAATTTCATTTATTGCGCCTATAATTAATGTTACGTTCATTTTAATATGACCACTGTAGGTTGAGAGAGACACATTTTGTAGGTTATTTATTAAGCTTTCCGTATTTTTGAATGTTCTAAAACTGTATTGAAGAATTTTAAGTCAAAAAGGACGTAAGGAACAAAGTAAAAAATATGCCAAAAAATTGGAATACATCAAACTCTCGCTTTCAGTCACCCCGTTCTCAGTTTTCCTAGAACTACTGGCTCACGCAGTTTCTCAGGGGAGTAGGGCGAGGGCGGTTGAGTTCATCTTATAATTAATATTATTAAAAAAAAAGAAAATTCGTCTTTTTGGGCTGGAAATTTAACTATTCTTGTAGAAAATTCAACTATTTGGATGAAAGTTCATATTTCTGGTCTGGACATTCCACTGTTTTGTAGATAATTCTCGCTTTCAACATGAAGTTTCTACAATTCGTTTGATTTTTTTCTCTGTTTACTAAAGATTATTTTTTGGTTGGTAATTTAATTTTGATTGAAATTTGCTTTTAGATGATTTGTACTCTTTTAGATGTAAACCAAAAATATTTTTTGTCTGAAATATAATGTATTACTTTTTCCATTGAGAATTCGTATTTTTTGGCTAAAGTTGAACTGATTAACAATTTTTTTTCTGGTCGAACGTTAATTTTGTTTTTATTGAAAATTCATATTTTATAGTTGATAAAGCCTTTTTATTTTTTCAACTTTTAAATTTTTTTGAGCTAACTATTTTGTTTAAAATTATTTTTAAATCGGTGTCTGTCGGTCGTCGCTGTCGTTGTTGTCGAGGTCCGTCCAATCAGCGCCGCCACCTACGAAAATTCACTAAAAATCATTATAATGCGATAAACGATAAGAGGAGACTTTTTTGCTTTTTTTTGCTCTATGATGACATATATTACGTTTCCCAAAAAACTACCCCTAAGTCTTACACAACTACCACCTGTGATTAGAAATATTTAAAGATGGGAAAACTACCTTTAACAGTGTTAACATGATTTAGGGCTTAAAATTAATCACATGACACTTGAAAATTTCGCCCTCTTTATAATTTCCCCAAAACTACCTTTCCACGTGAACGTATGCAGCAGAACATTTATATGTATGAAAAAAGCATTAAAAATAATCAAACTTAGTAGAAACTGTTAGTTGATATTTTTTTTTTGCTCTCCGATAATATATAATACGTTACCCAAAAACTACTCCTAGTCATACATACCTACCCCTCGCCATTAAAAACGTTTTAAAAGTTGGAAAACGACTTTGAACAATGCAAAAATGATTTAGAACTCCAAATTAATTACATGGCAGTTCAAAATTTCCCCCTATTCATACTTTCCCGAAAAACTAACCTTCCACGTAAATCTATGCAGCAGAACATATATATGTATGAAAAAAGCATAAAAAATAATACAACTTAAAAACACTGTTAATCGATATTTTGTTGCTCTTTTCTTGCTCTCCGATATTATATAATACGTTCTCTAAAAACTAGCCCTAATACATACATATTCACTCCTCGAGATTGAAAACGTTTTAAAAGTTAAAAAACCAGCTTGCATAATATAAAAATGATTTAGGACTCAAAATTAATAACATGAAACTTGAAAATTCCTCTCTCATTATAATTTCCCCGAAACTATCCTTCAACGTGAACCTA
>NC_046660.1:50555445-50563502 GCF_010883055.1 Belonocnema kinseyi
TGATTTCGGGAGTACTTGCTTCTACGGGCCTTCCTGAACGTGGTTCGTCACTTATTGATGTACGACCACGCTTAAATTCATTTACCCAGTTATAAACCGTTTGCTAAGGCAGGGGCAGATGTGCCATGAACTGAGTCCAATTCATTTTTTATCTCATATGGAGTTAAACCCTTTAAATGAAAATGTTTGATTACCACTCTAAACTCGTTTTTTCCATTTTTCTTAACGAACAATTTTTTTTTCAATTGGTTATAAAAACACATAAACTCAGAAGATGTGGACTGTGACTGCACCATATATCTAGTCGGGAGTGGTGCTGACTGAAAACAGATGATTTGGAGCGATTCGCGCGCCATTTGTTGGTCATTCTAAGGACTTATTGAACTACCCTCGTATTTACGTACAATAATAATTTATTACGCAACTAATTGTGTTAATTTTCATTAAAAATTACCTCAACAAGTGAAAAAGTTGACAAAAAGTAAAAAATTCCAGAAACAATCGCAACTATCTAGCATTATAGTAGTAAAAGATAGTTATAAACAATAATACTTTGCTTAAACAATCATATTTGTTAGTTTATAAGTATAATTACCACACTCTAATTGAAAAGAGGTCAAACAGTCGACAATTTTATAAAAAGCAGCAACTTCATAGCATTATTCTATAAGAAAATTACTATAAATAATGAGAAACAGTTTACACAATTATTTCCATTAAATTAAATTGATTATTATAACTCAAGAAATTCCGGAAAAATCGCGACTTTTCATCTATATTCAGCGAAAAAATTGCTTTGAGGTATAATAAATTGTTCAGAGATTTATTTGAACATCTGATTATCAATCGAAAGTAGTACCTTATGTATTATAAGCAATTGATATAAATAAAAAACTTTAAAAACCATAATTAGGGCCGAAAATTCTGAAAAACCAAGTTTTAATTATGGGTTTTTTTGGACCTTATAGAACAGACTAATGGGGGTGATATTCAAAAATAAATTCTTCATTCGTATTCTATGGCTAATTGTGAAAAGGTATGTTGAGTTTCAACATAATTTAATTTTTACTGACGATTCTGAATAAAATTTACAAAAATGTGTTTTTTCTTATGGGAAATACTATGGTCGCCCAAAAAAACCACAATTTTAAATTTCTCTGCCGGTACCCCCCCCCCCCCCTTTTAAAATCCCAAAAAAATTAAATACGTGTTATTTTAATACTAGCATGCGCCGTCCACCGCCCGAAGTTTCCCATAAGAATAAGATTGGGAAAACACTTTTTTTTTAATTTCGTCTCAAACATGGAAATTTAGGATAAATTATAGGCTATAATTTCATGTTCTCATAAAAACTCTTCAAGAAGTATTAATATCTCATTAATTTTTAATTTTTCACCCTTTAAGTCCCTTTCATAGTGTTCTAAAGACTGCCCCATGTACGGAAAATAAGAATTTTTCGGAATATTGTCCTTAATTAATACTTTTTTATAGACCCTTATGAACAAATAAATTACAAAATTCATGTGTTTCTAAATTAATTTTTCTTTCTTTTAACAATTAATCAGCTTGTAATATCGCGCTTTAATCATATTTTCTTCATGTCTTAGCCTGATTTCTAAATGTGACTAGTGAATTATTTTATTTTAGTTGTATATTTATGTTTTAATTAATTTATAAATATTAAATTGCATCCTTTGACAGGAAAAGGTAGAAAAACTTTTTTTCTTTTTTGAATCTTCCAAAAATTTTTATTATTTTCTCCTAAATCTTAAATTTTTCAAGCTACCGCTAATTCTAGAAACAAACTTTTATTTATTGACAAAAAATGATTATCTTATAATATCACAAATAAATAAATATACAAACCTAATTCTGCACTTTAAAAATAATTTTTAAATAAATAAAAGCAATGAAGAATACCGAATATGTTCAAAAATTTGTGTTCACATTAATTAGTTAGGCTTTAGCATTGAGAAAATTACACCTTTTGCGACATTATAAGATAATAATTTTGTAAAGAAATGCAAATTGGTTTAAGAAGTAGCGGTGGGTTGAAAAATCTAAAAATTATGATAAAGTATTAAAACTTATTGAAAAAAGCAAGAAAAAAGGCTTCTCCACCTTCTTTCTTTTTAAAGCTGAATTTCGACATTTATAAATAATTTGGACGATAAATGTACGACTAAAATGACAAAATTCACTCTTCGCATTTATAAATTAGGCTAAGCAATTCAGAAGATACCACTAGTTAGCGATATTATAAGAAAATTAATTGTTTAAATAAATGAGAATTGTGTTAACAATATTCAGTACTTTCGTGGAAGTTAAATAACTGGATTTCAGCAAAACTTAATTATTGAATAATAAGAAAAAAATTTAATAAAAAATACACTCACCAAGTTCATTGAAAATATTATATTATTAATAAAATACCCTTAACTTATGATATTCTATGGAACTAAAATTATTAAACTTGGGTCCAATTGACCCAGGCGACAAAAATAGCTATAAAATAAAAACTACTAAATATTTTTACTTGAAAATTTGTTTAGAACTTCTCAAGAAGCAACTTTAAAAGCTCATGTAGGTCGTTTTGCCAAAAATTACATTTAAATATACTTAAAAAAATGTTGAAGTCCAAAAAGTAGAAAAAAGACTATTTTCATTGAAATTTTCCTAACTTTTTTAATTATCAATATTAAGGGCTAAACATTTCGTTACGTCTTCTCCAGATGTACGATTTTAAGAAACAATATAGCACTTTAGTGCATTATTTAAAAAGTATATTTATTTTGAGGAATGTATGACGGTAAAAAGGGGAAAAATAAATCATTGCGTTTTTGTCAAAATACTGTATTGTATTACTTGTTATAAAAATATTTTTTACAAAATATTGATGAATTCTTGAAATTAAACGTAGCAGGCATAAAATTAAGACAAAATAAAGTGATATTAATTTTATTGTATGTTACTGCAATCATTACACATAGAGACGCTGTGCTCTTGGCAAACAGCACGGCGTGAAACCGTATCTCGTCACTTCGACAAAAATCATCGTTTGAAAACCCTATATGTCAATATACGCTAAAATAAAAATTGGCTCCAAACATCACTTTCGAACGTACTGACCACGCTTGGGTACAAAGGACCCAACTCAATTTGTAAAAAGCTACTAAAAATAAACTAATCCTAATTAAACTTAAATAATAATTTATGTTAATATCACAGGTAAATATGCTAAAATACTATAAATTACCAAACATTCAATTTAACAATTTTCATAAATTTCCGAAAATTTATGACAATTTTTCATAATTTATGGTGAAATTAGAGGTAATTTATGTTAACTTAAGATAAATTACGTGAAAATCAATTTTTAAATTCCATAAAATTATGGAAATTCATGGAAATTGTCGTTTATTTATGCTAGATATAAAACTGAATATGGTTACTTGCCAAAAATTATCTAAAATTCAATTTTAAACTTTTTTCTAAATCTCCATAAACCTATGTAATTTTCGGCAATATTACTGGTAATTTGTGGTAATTTAAAGTAAATTATCCCAAATTCTATTTAAATTTCATCATTTTTCAGTCCCTAGGGTGTAAAAAGTACTTTTTAATCCCTAGAATTTAAAAGGTAGAGCTTTAGCCCCGCTTCATAGATTTCAAAAAGGGCTGAAATCATACATGTGTTACCATAAATTGCGAATGTTCAATATAAATTTTCTATATAAATCCGGGAATTTTCGCTTATTTATAATAATTTCACATGTAAACATAGTAAATTACCATATATTAGTCAAAATTCAGTTTTAAACATTTTTATCATTTTTCGGAAATTTATGAAATTTTTTAATAATTTGTATGAATTTGTGTTAATTTGTCTTAGTATTACCGATAATTTATGGCAATTTGACATTCGCCCCCCGAAATTCAATTTTAAAAATGTGTATAATTTTTGGGAAATTTATGTAAATTGACGGTCATTTATGTTAATTTTACAGGTCGATATGGTAACTTACCAAATTACACAAAATTCAATTTAAAACATTTTTATACATTTCTGGAAATTTATAAAATTCTTTGGTAATTTATGGTAATATTACCTGTTATTTATGGCAACTTAAAATAAATTACCCAAAATTCAATTAAAAAATTGATATCAATTTCCGGAAATTTGTTGTAGCTTACGGTAATCTGATCAATTGTATATGGTAACTTTCCATAAATTATGTCAAAATTGTATTATCTGCAACGAAAACTTCCATAAATGTATAATTTTTATTATTCACCTCTGAAATCACTTTTTACTCTCTAGGGAGTAAAAAGCAACTCTCACTCCCTAGAGAGTAGAAAGTAGAGCTTTAACCCCGATGAATAGGAGTCGAAAAGGGCTAAAATCATGCATGTGTCTTAAAAATATATTTTTTCTCTCAACAAAAAATGCATTTATTTTGCTTGTGGATTCAAAAAAATTTGGATGCGATCTGCATGGAAACTGGAAGGAGAGAAAAAATTGGTATCACCTCAGTCAGCATATTGAAGAAGGTATGCACGTGCCAATAGCTTTAGCTCTTGGTATGAGGTGTCATGCGGTTACATAACGAGGAAGAATTTGCAGAATAGAATACTTGCCTGCTCTCACAGTGACGTCTCTGCTGACGACTGCACCGACGCTGTTGATTGCGGAACACCTATATATGGCCCAATGCACGTCCTGGCGAAACGCCTCGGCCTCGAAGGCTGGAAAGTAGACGGTCCCATTCCCCAGGACGTGTCTGATACCCGGTATGCTCGCCACACTTCCGCCATCAGCAGCCAACCAATCCACAGTTGGCTCCGGATTTCCTCTAACGATGCAATCCACTCTGCCACCACTCACGTTAGTAAATTCCACCCTTGATGCAGGTTCCGCGACGAAATTCGGTCCCTGCATTTCATACGAAGCCTCCCCATCTGCAAACAAAAAAAAACATATCACAGGAAAGATTTCATCAATCCATACTAAATTAATTTTTTTTTTCAGGAAAAATCTTTCTTCGACCCACGCTTCTCTGAAGTCTTATCTGTCCAAACAATTGTCACCCAACTTTAAGTAATTATTGTTAATTAATTATTAGTGTCATAAAATTATTCAAATTCTGATTATTTTTATCATCATACCATTTAGCCTCATCCCTTTCGGTACAAACTTTACTTCTTTGGTTCTGGTCTTTTTATACTATCGGGGATCAAGAAATACATCTGAGAAAAATGAGAACGGGAAATGAACGAGGTTTTATAAAGAGTGGGAGTAGGGGTTATAGACTTCATTATTACACCATTAAGCCATTTCCTGTTCGGGGTAGGCGTGACTCGGCAGGGGAAAGGAGTATTGTGTGGAAGGGATAGAGATTTTTCAGATTGATCCAGAATTCTCGTGCTATTTAAGTAAATAACACGTTCCTTCCGCAACACTGCTCCGACCCAGGTCGCTGATCAATCTCTCTAGCAATCACCCCAAGCGAAGAACCTCACGAAGTCGTTAGGTGAGGTTCCCCACTTGGGTCCATTAATAGCCAAGGTCTTTATTTCAGGCGTCATTCACTCTACTGACACTCTTTTTATTAACTATTTGCCGCCATACTTTCCTGTCCTGGCATACTTCTCTAGCTTCTTTTATGTCCATGCATTTTCAGATTGATATAAATTTCTCGTGTTGTTTATTTGAATAAAACGTTCGTTTAAAAAAACTGATCAAATCCAGTTCGCTGATAAATCTATCTGGCAAGCACCCCAGAGGAAGAGATTGGCAAAGTCACTATGTCAAGCTCTCTACGTAGGCCCATTAATATCCAAGGTCTTATCTTTCAGGCGTATCTCACTCCACTAACACTCTTCAGCACAATTTCCATAAACATTATTATTTACGTAATTGTTATTTTGAAGGGTGAATTTTATGAAAGCCATTCATATTTTTATTTCTTAATTAATCATAAAAATATAGCATATACCATAACTAAATTTAATTTGATTTTTTTAAAAGTTTTATGCGTATAATTTTATTAAATTTCAAGTAAAAATTTAATCTTTAACCAAATAGTTAAACTCTTGAAAAAAAATTTTTTAATTTTAAATTAAAAAATTGCAATTTTAATTTTTAAAAAAATTGCTTTACGAAAAGGTATGCATTTTTATCCAAATAGATGAATTTTCAACAAAGTTTTTGAGTATTCCACCAAACATAATTTTGAATTAAATGAAAAATAATTTTAAGAAATTTATACTTTCAATTAAAAAATAATATATAACACGAAATAAGAATTTCTAATAACTTTACTATTAATTTTTTTTAAATTCTAGTTTCGTTTACTTTAAGGCTATGCGTATAAAAAGTTTTCTCTAGGTTTCTTGAAAAACTTACAACCGATTTTTGAAGACTTCACATATTTCTTAGAAAATTGTGTTATTTTACAGGAATTTAACAAATTCAATGAAAAGTTTGAGTCAGTTTAAAAGAGATTAAGAACTGTTTGTCGCTTGAAAATTATTGAACAATATTTGTCGAAATTCAAAAATGTTTCAACATTTTTAAATGTTTTAATGTCTTCGAAATTTCTAAAATTACTAAATATCATGTAAGCAGACACGAGTTATTTCTAAACTTCTCTTAAAATCTTTCTTATTCGTTTTTGGCAATTTTTAAAATCTTTTGAATTGTTTAAAAATATTTATGAATATTCTTTTTAAATTAATTCCTTATGATAAAAAATTGCTTTTAATATTTTTAGGAATTTAAACAAATTTTATTTTTCAATTCCTTTCGACATTTTTGAAAAACTTTTGAATATTTTTTTTAAGTGCAATTTTTCTTTAAATGTTAGAAAAATTCGGCAAAATTAAAACAATTCCGTTAAAGTCTTCGAGATTTTTTCCAAATCTATTAGATTACTTTTAATTTCTGTTAAATATACTCCCAATAAAATTTTTTTTTTATGAAAAAGAATTCCAAATTATCCAAGAAATCTGATGAAAATTCTGATATCCTCTTAAAACTTTTAAAAATGGTTAAAAAGTTTCAAAATTTTTGTTTATAAACTTTAAGAATCTACATTTAGTTTTAAAGGGGGAGGGTCGGTAAGGCCGGTTTTTGGCCTAATTTATTTTTGGACCAAAAAATCTGAAAAAATCATGGTAGTATCTTATAAGTATCCCGAGTCGATTGCACGCTAAACGGACTACCCTCCACCCCCCATCCACCCCTACAAATATAGGAAACACCACTACCCACCAACTGTATTTTCGAGAGATTTGACACTCTTAAACATGTATTCTGAGGTTAGCTCGGGTTTACTATGGTTTTCGGGGTCGCCGAATACAAATCTGGCGTCCTTTGACTTTTACCGCGTCAGGTTCAAGATCAATGGAAGGTCAAATCGAGAGAAAACGGTTAAAAAATTCAAAAAAATACGTTATAGGTTTTTGGAGTCGCTAATTACGAATCTGGCATTCGTTGAACTCTATCGCTTCAGGTTCAAGGTCATTTGAAGGTCATTTGAAGGTCAAATTAGTGACTCCAAAAACCTATAACGTATTTTTTTGGATTTTTTAACCGTTTTCTCTCGATTTGACCTTCCATTGACCTTGAACCTGTCGCGATAAAAGTCAAAGGACGCCAGATTTGTATTCGGCGACCCCGAAAACCATAGTAAACCCGAGCTAACCTCAGAATACATGTTTAAGAGTGTCAAATCTCTCGAAAATACAGTTGGTGGGTAGTGGTGTTTCCTATATTTGTAGGGGTAGATGGGGGGTGGAGGGTAGTCCGTTTAGCGTGCAATCGACTCGGGATACTTATAAGATACGAGGGTAGTTCAATAAGTCCTTAGAATGAAGTATAAAAACAATTTTTTTTTGGGTAAATTTTTTTTTATTTTTCAACATAATCTCCTTGGAGCTGTATACACTTGGTGAATCGCTTTTCAAGTTTTTTTAAACCTTCAGAAAAGTGCGTTTTCGGAAGTTCCTCAAAATAAGCACTTACAGAGGCAATGACGTCTTCGTTGTCTGGAAAT
>NC_046660.1:50563602-50580172 GCF_010883055.1 Belonocnema kinseyi
TATTGCGTTTATTCTCAGCTGAGAGCAAACGCGGCACCCATATTGCCGATAGCTTTTTCATGCCTAATTTTTCATGTAGAATTGAAACAACTGCATCTATAGATATCCTTGGGGCCTCAGCTAACTCACGCACTTTTAATCTTCTATCCTTCAACACTATATCGTGGATTTTATTGATGATTTCGGGAGTACTTTCTTCTACGGGCCTTCCTGAACGTGGTTCGTCACTTATTGATGTACAACCACGCTTAAATTCATTTACCCAGTTATAAACCGTTGCTAAGGCAGGGGCAGATGTGCCATGAACTGAGTCCAACTTTTTTTTTATCTCATATGGAGTTAAACCTTTTAAATGAAAATTTTTGATTACCGCTCTGAACTCGTTTTTTCCATTTTTCTTAACGAACATTTTTTTTCAATTGGTTATAAAAACACGTAAACTCAGAAGATGTGGACTGTGACTGCACCATATATCTAGTCGGGAGTGGTGCTGACTGCAAACAGATGATTTGGAGCGATTCGCGCGCCATTTGTTGGTCATTCTAAGGACTTATTGAACTACCCTCGTACTACGATGATTTTTTCAGATTTTTTTGTCCAAAAATAAATTAGGCCAAAAACCGGCCTTACCGACGCTCCCCCTTTGTTAAAATCGTTGAAGGTCCACAATTATTTCTGCATTTTTTCAATACTTACAGGTATCTATTAAAATTAATTGCTTTTTTTACAATATTTCATAATATTGGAAACTGAAAAAATTTGGCTGGAAATTCTGTTACGCTCTTTTCTGAAATTTAATGAAATCATTAAAAATATATTAAAATATTTTTCGAAATCAAAGAAAAAACTTGAAACTTTTATTTTAAAAATCGATATTTTGTTAAATTCTTTTTTAATCTTTTAAAACTTTAAATTATTTTTAAAAAACATTTACAATTAAAATTGCCATTTAATTTTTTAACAAAAATATTGTATGTTTTCTATAAAGAGATTTTTATTTTTTTTTAATTATCTTTTTTTAGCTGGCCTTAAAAAACGTTTCTACATTCAAGAGCTTACTACTAATAAAAATACGCTACAAAAATTGGCAAGAGTGAGCAATCAAAAAAAGAGAGATAGCAAGCTTAGAGAACAATTTTTTATTGTATTTTTAAGTGTATTTTTATTACTAAAGCGTCCTCTGACTTGAAACCTCTTTCTAAAGCCAACTAGATTAAAAATATAAAATTATAAAATATTTTTCTAATGCAAAATCTATTCGCATGGATTTTAAAATGTTTTTTTTTTTTTTTTAACAGAGATCAATTAAACGTAAGTTATGGCCTAGAAAACATTCGTCAAAAAGTCATACAAATTTAAAGCGGCATTTAAGGCACACCATTTTCTTTTTAATTGACATACATTGAAGTATCAAAGCTATCAAAACAAGAGTTTCTAAAGCAGATTTTTCTAATGCGCAAATTGAAAGCTTTCATCAATCTAGACTAAATTAATTCCTTACATTTTTTTCAGGCTACTCACGCACATATTTTTTTCGACCCACTCTACTCTGTAGCCTAATCTGTCGAACCAATTGAAACCAATTTTTAATTGGCAGTCTATAACACCATATTCTAGGTATAAATTTTAAGAAATTTTGATTTCATAAATAATTTTTTTAATTTTGCATTTTTTTGAACTTGTTAGCGATTGGCTACCGCGAATATTGATATTATAATTTAAAAAGAAAAGGATTAAATGGGATAAAACTTGAGAATTGAGAATTTAAAATTTTGATTTATAAACAAAAATGTTATTTAACCTCTACTTTTATTAATTGTTTATAATTTTGTATTCGCTAAAAACAAACTCGTGGATTATCGCCTTTTCGCCTACTCTTCTGCTTTCCACACATTTTAACACTCGAATCCAATAATCATATTACAGGTTTAAATTTGCTAGATTGAAGCTGAAAGCTCCCAAATTTAATTTATTCATTTACTGTATCGATGCAGGCATGCAAATTCCATTGGAAATCTGTTTTAAATGTTTCTCATTTTATAATAACATTGGAATGATGTTTAATTATACTAGTTAATGATGAGAAATCATTTACAGATCTGGTAAAGAAATAAATTAAAAATACGAATTTCTCTGAAATTTACACATGATTTAAATAATAAAATACAAATATCTTTTGAAATTTAGAAAAAACATATTTTTAATTGGCCTAAAAATACAAATGTCTAATAAGAAGATTTTAACAAATATAAAAATTCGAATTTTCATTGAAACACGAAGGAAAAACTCTATATGATCTCTCATTATTAATCAGTCTAAAAAACATAATGAAAAATTACTCAAGGGCCCTAAAAGTACAGACATCTAATTTTTAAAAAAAAATAGAAATGGGAATTTCCATTGACGCTGCAAAATACTGATGAAGGCCTCTAAAATTATTATTAACCAGTATAGAATGAACATTATTTAAATGACCTAACAAAATATATATTAAAAATAGAATAATACTAATTTCCATTAAAAATCAGAAAAAAAACAATCTGATCTCTCACCATTAACCAGCCTAAAAGAATAATTAAAAAATTATTGAATTGGCCCTAAAGTACGAAAATCTAATTTTAAGAAATTTAATACAAATTTTCGTTTAAATTAATAAAAATAAATAGAATCTATGACATTATTATTAAAAAATCTGAGAAATAATTATTAACAAAATATTTAATTTGACTACAAAAAAACATGTAATAAACAAAATAACATTAGAAATAAAAATTTCCATTGAAATTCGGTAAAAAAAAATCTCATTCATCTCTCATTATCAACCAGTGTCAAGAAACATCATTCAAGAATTATTTCCTTGGCCTGAAAATGCAAACAACTAATAAAAAAAATTTGCTAAAAAATACGAATTTCCGTTGGCACTAAAAAAAGTACTTAAAAAGGTAAATAACTAGTATCAGGCAGTCTGAAGAAATTTTATATAACAATCGCTTTATTTACCTGAAAACAAGTATCTGAAAAAAAAACAAATTTCCATTCAAATTCAGAAAAAAAATTCCTCTAAGCTATCTCTTATTATTATCTGCTCTAAAGAAACATCGTTTAAAAATGATTTAATTAGCATAAAAATAAAAAACATTTAATCAACAGAAATTTATTTTAAAATGAGAATTTTCATTAATATTTGAAAAAATATAAATCAAGGCCTTGAACAATATTATTAACCAGTCTAAAGTAACATTATCTTTAAATTAATTAATGAGCCTGAAAACGCGAATATATGTACAATAAAAAGTATAAATATTCGAATAACAAAATAAAATAAACTTTTTTTTTTAATTCAGAACAAAAAACTCCAAGTAACCTCTCATTTTTAATCAATCTGAAGCAATATCAATTTAAAAGTATTTAACCTGCCTAAAAATATGAACATCCAATAAAAAAAATTGTTTAAAAATACTAATTTTCAATGCAAATAAAAAATGCGGATAAAAGCCTCTAACATTATTAACCAGTCTTAATTAGCACTATTTAAAAATTATGTAATAAACCTAAAAATACGCACAACTAATGAAAAAAATGTAATACATAAAGAACTTGAGTTTTCATTGAAATTCTGGAAAATCCTTTATATGGTTCCTCATTATTAACTAGATTTAAGAAACATTTCTAAATTATATCTTGGCTAAAAATTATGAACATTCAGTGAAAAAAATAAAAGAAGAAGTTTCCATTGAAAGTAAAGAAACAATATCTAACTGATCTCTCGTTATTACCCGGTTATCAGTCAGGTCATTTAAATATTATGTAATTGGTCTAAAAATACGGAAATCTAATTTTTTTGAAATAGGACTTTTCATTGTCAATAAAAAAATGCAGATGGAGGGCTCTTACATTATTAATTAACCAGTCTGAAAATAAACACTGTTTAAAAATGCATTTAATTGGCTCAAAAAGAAACATCTCATACAAAAATTAAATAAAAAAACCGGATGTTCATCTAAATACAGAAAAAAAATCTCTCACTGATCTCTCATTATTAACCAGTTTTAAGAAACATAATTTAGAAAGTAATTTATTGGCCAAAGATTCGAACACCTAATAACAAAATATGCGCACCTATTGAATTTTGCGCTTTGCGCTCGGTAATAGTACATCCCCCGCATTGTTGCATCGGACTTTTAAAATTGAAGGTCGAACCATCGACAACTGAGATTTAGTGATTGTGAATTTTATTTTGTTAAATCTCCTTGGGCTTTAACGAAAACATTATCATAACGTGTCTCGTGAGAAAAAAAATATTGAGAGAAAATGTTCAGATTGAATTGAAAAACGATTTTGTTGTTAAACATTGTATTGTATCTTGTCTCTTTTTTCAAAAATTTTATTCTTTCATTTGTAATGTCATCTCTTGTGATTAAGACAAAGACTGTACATCCTATAAATAAATGATCCCATGAAATTTGTAGATATTTTTTGTATGAACGATTTTTTCTTTTCATTTTTTGTTTGTTTTTGTATCTTTCATAGTTGAGCCGAAAAATGAAATTTTTTATTTTTAAAAACGTTTTTCTGCATTCAAACATTAATATTTCTATTAATAAAACCAGAACCTTTGGTCAAAAATGGCTGGTTATCAAACATGCTCTTCCTTGTTATGCCTTAAAAACGTGTGCCAAAGCACAATTTAATGCTATCAGTCTTTTGTTCTTCCACTAAGGCTTTCAAAACGTGTAGACTTAATGCAAACCGACCTACGCACATCTTACATAAAACCAATATTTTCTCAATAAAATTATAATGTAAAAAATGAAATTAAAATGTCAATTTCTGCAAAAATTCAAAAAAGTCGGACTGATTACTTATTATTTATCGGTCTGAACAAAATAAAAAATTATTTAAATGGCCTGAGGATACAAATATCTAATAAAGAAATAAAAATTTCCATTGAAAAAAGTCAGCTCCTTCCGTAGAACATTAAACTTTTGTTTAAACCTAATATTTTGTTACTGATAAGTCAACTGAAATCTTTTTTGGATGAAAACTATTTTTTCTGCAAATCTTTTTTTTTTATCTAAAAGTTCATCTTTGTTAGTATAAATGCTGCATCTTTCTAAGAACAACTGCATCTGTTTTGTTTAAAATTGAACTACTGCATAGGAAATTTACTTTTTCTTTAAAATTCATATTTTTGGGTTGAGAAGTCAATTAAGATCTTTTTGAATAAAGAGCCAATTATTTTTAAAAAATTTATGTCTTTCACCTTCCTTAGCAAAAATTACATAGTTCTTGGATAAAATTCAACTATTTGATTAAAATTTCAAAAATTTTGTTAAAAGTGATACTTTTTAGATTAAAATTTTTTAATTTTGTAGAAAAGTGATTTTTTGTTTAAATATAATATTTCAGTGTAGAAAAGTAAACTAAAATCTTTTCGCGATAAAAATTCAACTCAAAATTTTTTTTTTGTAATTAAGAAATTTCATATTTAAGAATTCAGATTTTTATCGTGAAACGTCAACTAAAATCTTTTTTAACAGAAAAGCCAAGTTTTTTTTAAATTCATTTATTTGATTAAGAAATTCATCTGTTTCGATAAAAATACCTTTTTTGTTACAAATTGTTTTTGTTTGCTTTAGTATTCAACTTTTTTTTAGACTTGGTTGAATCACCTTATTAAGAAGTTATTTTATTTTTCTTGAAGATATATATTTTTACTTGAAAATTCATCTCTTTGGTTCACAGCTTAACTATTTTGTTAGAAAAATCATCTTTTTTAATTAATAATTCAACTACTTGGGTTAAGTCGAAAATCCTTTTTTTTTAATTAATTTTTTAACGAAAAATGTAACTTTTCCATTTTATAAGATTGGTTTTTTTCACTGAAAAATTCTCATTTTTTAATAAAAAAAATAATATTCTTGGTTTGAAATTTTTTTGGATAAAAATACACCAGTTTCGTAGAAAACCAATTCTTTACTTAAAAGTGATTTTTGTTTGAAAACTTAATTTTTTTAGATAAAATTCGTCTTTTTGGTTTTTAAATTATTTCTAGAGATAAAATTTCATATTTTTATTGAAATATAAACTATGACACTTTCTTGTTGGAAATTTATCTTTTTATATTGAAAACTTAACTATTGGCTTGACTACTATTAATTTGTCTATGTTCGAAATTCATTCGATTAGTTGAAACTTTAAGTATTTTGTTAAAAAGTCATCTTTTATAGTAGGAAAGACATATTTTTGTTTAAAATAAGCTTGCAAATTTGAAAGGTGTATCTGAAATACTGTTTTATTCCATTTATAAAAGATTATATGTTGAAAATATTACAAGATTAAAATGCTGGTATTTGAATAGTAACCCTTAACTGCCACTATGGGTAAAAAGTACCCAAACAAATTTTTGAGCTTGAATTAACCTTACCAAATTCGATAAATTGGACCACGTGTCGACTTTTTCCAGTAATTGACATCACTAACTAATGGTAAAGTGGGTACGTATACAGCGGGAAACGTCAGCATACATTGCATTAAACCGATTCAATTTAAAACATATCTTCAACCACATTACATCAATTTTTGCGCAAAAATATTCAATACCGGTTGCGTGGGACATGTTTGAACACGTGAGGTGAAAAACACCCGTTGTGCCATTTACGTAATAAAAAGTAGTTTTGCCAGTTAACACTTATTGATAAAATAAAAAAAAATAGTGAAGGAAAGATCAGCAAAAATTTAAAAATATTCTCGTATGCCCTACCTAGTTCTACTAGCAATAACTAGGAAAAACATTTCTGGAAAATAAAAATTACATACAGGAAAAGGGCGGGGGAGGGGGATATTTTATTACGGTTTGTCACGGGGGGGGGGTTTAGACAGAATCTATAATCCGTTACGTAATTAAACTATAGCCCCTTGTCTATCATTATTGATACCCAGTCTAACTAAACAAAAATTAAGTATTATTTTTAAATAGCCTCAAAATACAAAAATCTGAAAAAATATCAATCACATTGAAATTCAGGGTTAAAAATGCTCATAAAGGCCTCTAACTAATCTCTCATATATATTTACATTAAACTTTTGCCTTTGGGTTGACTTTCTTCTGCTGCCATTATATAAATAATCCTTCCATGGAAATGTGCTTACATTGCTTCATGAATGACTGTTCCCTTAATTTGATAAACTCAGAACGTCAGAAGGTAAATAGTGACTGACCTATTTGCCCCTACCGTGAAAAATCTTTCCGACAAATAGGTTGGAGAATTCAGAGAAAAAAACGAAAGAAAAGTGGAAAAGAAGCCGGGGCGCAGAGCCAAGGCGCCAGAGCAGCACCTATTTCATCGTTCAGGCGTTCAGCATTCGGAGGCTACAGATCCTATCTCCCTTCTGAGTCGCTATATGTTCAGGAAACCCCAGGAGTTTATTAAGGTGTCTTTTTATCCGCCACGACACCGTCTCGTTTGATTATTTCATATCATAGGATGACTTTCCTTTGAAGAGTAACTGTGCCATGAAAAATTAAAACACTCTCGATTGTAAGAAATAAATTATTCCTCTCTCGGTTTCACCTCTGAAACTTTTACAAGTCACCAACAAAAAAGTACCGTCCATAAAGTAAGTTATTAATTGCCGGGTTTGATGGGGGGGGGATTGCATAAAAAATTACAAATTTTGGGAAAAATGGCTCAACGGCACAGTTCGATAATATCTGATAAGTTTCAAAATAAATTTCTTATTTCGAACATCGCACTCTATCCGATATTCTCTTCTTTACGCTTTTCTTTAAAAGAATTCTTCATCTGATTTTTCTTAAAGGCAGTTTTGTAATAACTTTAATTTTCAAATCTACTTTTTTGACATATTTCGAAATTATTCGACCCCAGGAGCTCAAAAATACAATTTTAAAAAAATATCCGTATGTGTGGGTAACAATTTTCTGTTCACCATATCCCGAAAATTGGAAGAGCCAGAAAGAATTATAGCCTTAACTGATGTCCAGCTCTTATATAATTTTAAGCTTGGTCGGTAATTTCGAAGTAGTTTTTCTTTAGTTTAGAGATTTAAAAAAAAATGACCTGTTTTATATGAGAAATTTTTTGTTGATATTCATAATAATGCAATAAGTTATTTAGTGTATTTTTTTGCGTCGTTGAGACGCATCGATTGACGGATTGTTTAACCTTCCATGACCCACCAGTCCTGATTCATGAAGTTTCAACCAAACTTTTGTATTCTATGTTATATGTGGAAAACTTTTTTGATATTGGGAATAATAAAGTACTGTAGCGAACATGTTTATTCGCATTTTCGAGACTCGCCGAATTTCCTATTGGCGAACACTATGAGCTCTTATTGTCTAGCAACAGCGATATATAAATTTAAAATATGCATTGTTTATCTTATTAATATAAGGGAATCTCTGTTTATGATTGACAAGGCAATATTAATATATATCATATATTTTTTCGCATCTTCGAGACGCAACGATTTTCTTAAGAAAATAATTTAGTTTGCTTTTAACAGGCTTCTTTCAAATTATAAATAAGAAAGTATTGTATTAGATGTAATTGTTCGCATTCTCGAGACGCTTGATTTTCCCATTATCGAAGTTTCGATAAACATTCTTGTTTAATGAGTAGCAACTCAGAAAGTTTAAAACAAAATTTGACATTGTTTAGATGAAGAAAAGTTTGTTTTATTTGAAATTGAACAATTGAACACTGGGGTAAGTTAAAAAGTTTTTCATTATGTAATAACATATCGATTAACTTTTTGATGGGCTCCCTGATTTTCTGAAAATAGAAATATCTGGAAGAAAGAAATATAAGCTTAAAAAATATTTAAAAAATTTTTTTTGCTAAAGAAAAACTGTCCTATATGAAGAAAATTTGTTTGGTATCTACCAGGAAGCAAAAGGCTCATCAAATGAGCATAAAATAATACACCCATATTTCAACTATTCTTTTTCTTCGTAAAATTATCTTCTTCAGTAAAAGTGCTAGTACTTGGTTTAAAATATATCTTTTTATTCAAAATTAAAATTTGCTTTAGTTGATATATCAACATTGATAATACTTGTTGTCTACTTGTAATTGCAATTTTAATTCACCACCAGTACACTGTGAATAATTATTTGATGCATCATAAATCATTCAGCTGCAAAAAAAGGTGTCTTTTTCAGCTGCGCGGTTTTAATTTAGTTTTTCTTTGTGAATAACATTGTATGAACTACCAAAGTACCACTTCATATTCCTCTCAGAAGTTATCATCTTTACAAAGAATCAATTTCTCATCAATTTCTATTTAATTTTTATTCACTACATCCAAAATAACATCGTAGAATATGCGTAGAATGTAAGCAACATATGTCTTTCGTGTTGCGTATCGAACCAAATTAATTTTTTATTGAAGATTCATCATTTTCCCGTGTGAAAAAATGGAGGGGGCCCCCGACAGGGCCCACATGGATTGCCCTCATGCCTTTTGGCATCCATGAGGGCAATCCAGGCGTGGACCCTTATGGAAACGACATGCTAATCCATAGGGACCCAACCTGGGCTTCCCTCATGGTTACCATCATGGTTGCCATCATCAAAGCCCTCTTTATTTATTATTTTTTTTTGCTAGTGCTGGCACCTGTACTGGCATATATCTGGGATGGTAAGACTATTTTGTACGGGGCTGTCAGTGTTGGGTTAGCACTGGATATCGCTACTAGCACAGTACTACCCCAATAGGAAATTCACCATGGGCGCAGTACTGCGTCAGTGCAAACAAGTACCGTACTGCTATACTCTAACCATATGACAAAAATATGATTATATTGCATATAAACTTTCTAACGCTACAAGGTATCGAATCTACATATCTATACCTAAATCTATCGCCTAACAGCCGGGAGTGCTAACCACTGCGCTAAACCGACAAGTTGAAATTCAGTGAAAAAGCCATCCTCATAAGCTACTGTTCAGAAAAGTTGAAGTATCAAAGTTCTCTCTTTTTATGATGATATATTATTATACGAGGTGATGTAAATGTAAAATACATTAACTGTTAACAGGAATATTAATAAAATAATTATTTAAAAAATAATTTAAATCGATTACCATTTTTCTTCGCGTAATATTTTGTTTTTTCACGTTGTAGACTACTTTACAACTTTGTATAATGACGGGAAATGTAATTTTTCATAAAAATTTAAAACTTTTCAGATAGATGAAACTTAGAATTTTTTTCTTTAAAAAACCAGAAAAAAATTTGTTTTCGGAACAGATATATTTATAGTTTTTTGAAATTTTAGAATGCATAAACCATATTTTAAAAAGTATTTTTTATGTATATTTTTTAGGATATAAAATATTTACACTTCCGACTTACAAATTGTAATCGTTGATCCGTGAGGGCAATCGAGCTGGCTTTCAACGGGGGCCTCCATGGAACATCCACATTGTCAGAATTCCAATTGCAAAAAAGTGTAATGGAATTTTTGTCAGAAATTCGCTGTTTGCAAGTCTGAACTCATTAAACCATAAAATTTGTGGCATCAAAAAATTATTTACCCATGGGACTTTCAAATTTAAATCGTTGATCCGGGAGGGCAACCCAGCTGGGCCCCGTGTGGGGACCCCTATGGAACATCCATATTGTGAGACTTCGAATTTCACAAAAGTGTTATTCAATTTTTTACAGAAAATCTTTATTTGTAAGTCTGAACTCATGAATCCTTGAAATTAGTAGTATCAAAAAAATATACGTCCTTTGAACTTATGAATTTGAATCGTTGATCCGCGAGGGCAATCGAGCTGGCTCCCAGCGGGGGCCTCAATGGAACATCCATGTTATCAGAGTTCGAATTTCAAAAAAGTGTAATCGAATTTTTGTCAGAAATTCGCTGTTTGCTAGTCTGAACTCATGAAACCATAAAATTTGTGGCGTCAAAAAAATATTCACCCTTTGGACTTTGAAATTTGAATCGGTGATCCGTGAGGGCAACCGAGCGGGGTCTCCTGCGGGGACCCCTATAGATCATCCATATTGTGCGATTACGAATTTCAAAAAAGTAAAACTCCAACTACTTGGTTAAACGTAGAATTACTTTATTTAAAAAATTTTCTTTTTGGTTGAAGATTTATCTATCTATTTTTTTGAGAATTCGTTTAGATTGAGGATTGGACTATTTCGTTGAAAATGCGCCTTTTTAATTAAGTTTTTTTTTCTTTCTCGAAATAATTCTAGGTTAAAATGTTAATTATTACATGTTTCGTTGAAAATTAAATTTTGTGTTAAAAATTTAACTAGTTTTTTGTTGAAGATACATTTCCGTTTTAGTTGAATATTATTTTTTAAGCTAATAATATAACTGTTTATTTGATCTATTTTGGTTGAAGATTCAATTACTTTATTATAAATTCGTCTTGTTTGGTTGAATTTAACTATTTTTCATTCTAAATTGAAATAATTTTTGATTGAAATATGTATTATTACTTTTTTCGTTGAGGATTTATATTTCTTGTTTTCAAGATCAGATTACCTTGTAAAAATTCACATCATTTGGTTTAATATTTATCACTTCAGATTGAAAATTTAACAATTTTGTAGAAAATCACACTATTTGTCTCAAAATTAACGTTTGCTTGTCGGAAATCAAAATTTTTAGCAGAAAATTCAACTGTTTTGATAGAGAATCCAACTACTCGGTTAAAAAATAAAAACTATTTTTTGCAAACCTAAATATTTCGCAGGAAATAACATTCTTTTTTTAAAATCATATCTTAGGATTGAAAATTCAAGTGTTTTGTAAAGAATTAGTCTTTCTGGCTTCAAGATACAACTATTTTGTTAAAAATTAGTTCTGAGGTAAAGCATTAATCTTCTTCGTAAAAAATTATTATTTTCAATTTAACGTCTTGGTTAAAAAATCCTTTTGTTTATGATTTACCGCTTTGATTAAAAATATAACAATTGTGTTAAAAATTTGCTTTAATTTTGTTTAAAATAATTTTTTTATCTGAAAATTTAACTATTTTATTTTTGATGAGTTATCTTTTGTAAGTTGCTAAGTGATCTATTTGGTAACAAATTTATGTATTTATTTCGCTTGGTAAAATATCATTTTTTATTTTGAGGATTCAACTATTTTGTCAAAAATCCATCGTTTTTGTTGAATTCGACTGGTTGAAAATTCATTCTCTTGTTTGTTTAACAGTGTTTTCGTTAAACATTCGCCTTCTAGTAAAAAATTTATCTTTTTCGGATGGAATATAAATTTTTTGTAGAAAATTTTTATATGTCTTTCGAGAAACTCTCTTTTTGGGTTTAAAAATTCAACTATTTGACTGAAGATGCAACTGTTTTTTTGATTGAATTTTAATCTTTTATGTTTAGAAATTCAACAATTAGGTTGAAAATAAACCTTTGGGTTTAGAAAATGTAACTATTTTGGTAAAAATTCATGCCTTTGAATAAAAAATTCAATTTTTATGTTAAAAAACTTAGTTGAGTAGCTTGAATAACCATTTTTTTAATTCTGTTATATTAAACTTTTTGTGAAAAAAAATCGTGCATTTGGCTTCAAAATTGAACTATTTGTTAAAAATTCAAATATTTTGTTTAAACCCCCTCTCTTGCGCTGGAGTGTGCAGCTATTTCAACAAAATACATTCATGTATTTTGGTAGAAAATCAACCTTTTTCGTTTAAAAATTAAACCCTATTTCCCCTGTTTTCATACCACTTTGGCCCCACAGGTAAATTATTGTTTTTTAAATTCTGGTCTGAAATATAAATATATGGCTGGAAGCCGTTCCAGTTGTATTTGTGAAAGTACTTGTTCTAAATTGAAAAGCCACGAAATAATTCAAGACTCCGACTACCAACCTTGGATTTGGATGGGGTCATACATAGTTAAAAATTAAATAAGTGGCATTGCCCTCAGTACTCAGTACCACGACTCAAAGTCAAATTAGCCCTCAGCAATGAAGACTGAGAGTAAGCAGAGCAAAACCAGGATGAATGCCCTAAGGGTCATCTAGACAAGGAATGAAAAAAGACTCATTCGTCAAGAACAAGTCCTCAAGAATATTTCATCCTGCCGCACCTTTTCTCTTAGTGTATGAAATGCTTAAACCTTTCTCTGCTTTTCCATTGCGCAAAATAATCCAGGTCTTTTCAGTTTTTTAAGATATTTTAGGGTCAAAAAATTATTCATATGCATCTTATTCTATGCGACTCTATCATTCTTTCATATGTGCGTATATTTTTCTATATCTTTTGATGATTATTATTTAGTATACTAATTATTGATGATTTCTCAGACATTTGAATTACCAAAAAAAATTGTTGCAACATCAGAAGGTTTTTTATTAATTTGAATATTCCAAATTATTATCAAAAATTTTAAATGCCAGCTTATACTGCTATTTTTTTGTTGCGAAGAAAAATTATGTAAGCAATTGGATTGAGAGAGATTGGCGTACAAAAGCAAGGAAAAGGCTCGTCTAGATAAGGGAGGATTTAAAAGATAGGCGTGGATTTAAATTGACAGAAAAAAACGAAATATATATATATACTAGGATATAAATTGAGGCATTTAAGAAAACAGACTAATAACTATATTGGTAAATAGATAGAAAAATAATTAATTGTAAAAAAATAACAGATTTGGATAAAACAAGTGATTGAAGAAAAGAAACCAAGAATTATATTGAGAAAGAATAAAAAAAGATTTATGCCCGTAAAAGAAAAATAGGTTCGCAAGTACAATTAGGCATTGACAAGCTTAGAAAAGGAATTATGTTGACAAAGTGATAGAAAATCATAGACATGGATAGAAAACAAGATATTGAAATAGATAAGTCAAGAACTCTATTGACAAAAAATAGAAAAAGATTCACGTAGATAGACGAAAGATAG
Organism: Belonocnema kinseyi; assembly: GCF_010883055.1. NCBI lineage: Eukaryota > Metazoa > Arthropoda > Insecta > Hymenoptera > Cynipidae > Belonocnema > Belonocnema kinseyi. The sequence continues at coordinate 50,577,519 of NC_046660.1, forward strand.
ACTAGAAAATAAAATTAGAGATTGAAAAAGATAATCCTAGAATTGCACAGAATAAAAAATAGAAAAATACTTAGGTTCATAGAAGATTTTAGACTGAGATAGAAAATAGTGGATTGAAGATGCTAAGCTAAGAATTATATGGACAAAGATTAAAACAGTTTTAATTATGTAAGAGAGAGATATACTCGAAGAGATCAATAGGGATTGAAAAGAATAGTCTAAAAACTATAATGTCAAAGACATAAAAAATATTGAGGTGGATATAAAATAATAGACTTGGATACAAAATAGGGATTTGGGGATGATAAGCCAAGAATCATATTCACAAAGATTAAAGCTGATTTAGGTAGATAAAGAGAGATGGATTCGGAGAATAAACTAAGTATTGAAAAGGATAATCCCAAGATTATATTGCCAAGAGATAGAAATATAATGAGAAAGATATAAAATTAAAGACTAGGATAGAAAATATAGGATTGAGGATGATTAGCTAAGAATTATATTGACAAAGGTTAGAGCAGATTTAAGTAGATAGAAGAGAGACAGTCTTGGATAGCAAATAGAGGATTGAAAACGATAGTCCCAAGATTATTTTGAGAAGAGATACAAACATAATAATGAAGATATCAAATTATACACTGGGATGAAAAATATGGAATTTAAGAGGATAGACCAACAACTATATTACCAAGGAGATATAAGCCTATTTATCTGGATATCAGATTATAAAATAGAATAGAAAATAGGAAATTGAAAATAATAAACCAATCAATTTATTGATAGAAAAAATAAAAATATTCACATGGACAAAAGAGAGACTCAAAGAGAACAGTAAATATTGAAAAGGATAGTCCAAGAATAATATTGACAAGTAGTAGAATTAGATAAAAACAGGGGATTAAAGGTGATAAGTCTAAAGTTATATATGTATTAGGGTGGTCCAAAATCAAATCTGTTGACATTTTTTTTGGATTAGAAGGCATGTCACCCCCCTCCACACATTTTGTGAGGTTGCCGGAAAAAAAATTCCCTCCAAGTTTGAGCCAAATCGGTTAATATTTAGACACGCAAAGACCCTGAAAATCCCATAAGATTAACATGCGAAAATTTTGATTTTCGGAAAAATGGGATTCAGTTTTCTGGATTCAAACTTAGCTTGCGGGAGATATTAAGAATTTTTTGGGTAGCCTCTAATCAATCATTTCCATCAAATTACTTTAAAATTGACACATAAAATGCTAGGTTTTTCCCTTTTTGCCTTAAATTATTTTTGTTTGTCAGATAGAATGGTTTTAAGTATTTTTCAACTAATTAAAAATTGTTTAAACAATTTATTTTTGTTTAAATAATTTTTTTGGCAATCACTCATTGAAAGGTAGATTTTTTATGTTTGATTGGGCCATTGGTCATTTTCATAAATAATGATCTTTGTTTCAAGCATTTAGTATTAGTTTGAACAATTTATTATTATTTAATTGTAACTTGTTCTTAAAAAGAAGTACGAAACTCTAGTGTTTTTTAAATTTAGTTAGCTTTGCTGCTTATTACCAAATATCAACGTCATTTAGATACTAGTACCTTATTTTGTGATAAATTCTTATTTGTTTAAACAATTTCTTTCGAAAATAAATTTGTAAAATTTCAGTTTTTTTGTAATTATTGTGGTAATTTTCATTGTTGAGAGCAAAATTTTTTGTTTTAATTTCCAGAGACGTTAAAAAATAGAAAGATTTTTAATTCCTTTAAGAATACTAACAGGTAATCTGCGGGATCAACATAAACAAAACAAAAACTTATTTTGAGCCTTCAGATAGTGTGACTACCAGGGTGATTTAAAGGAAAAAATTATAAAAATAATTTCAGAACGACAAAATTGAATGTAATTTTTATAGAATGAAGTCTTAATGAAAAAAAAAACTTTTCCTGACCAATGTAAAACATTTTATGAACAAATATTAGTTATTTAAAGTATTTATTTGGCATTCAAATAATTAACGATAAGCGATATATTTAATTGAATTGAGAAAAAATCAGATTTTTTAATCACAATTTCTAATAAAATGTTACATTAATATTAAATAAATTTAGGAAACAATACGATAATGGTTTAGACCAAAAATGTTGCTCTTTACAATTACAAATTACCACAATAATTAAAAAAAGAAACAGAAATTTAAACCATTTATTTTTGAAAAAAATTGTTTGAACAACAAAAATTTATTTAAACAAATAAGAATTTATCACAAAATAAGGTAATAGTATCTAAATGACGTAAATATTTGGTAATAATCAGCAAAGCTAACTAAATGAAAAAAAAACTAAAGTTTTATACCACTTTTTAAGAAAAAGTTACAATTAAATAATAATAAATTGCTTAAACAAATACTAAATGCTTGAAACAAAGATCATTATTTCTGAAAACGACCAATTGTCCAATCAAACATAAAAAATCTACCTTTAAATGAGTGAGTGCAAAAAAAAAATTATTTAAACAAAAATAAATTGTTTAAACAATTGTTGATTGGTTGAAAAATACTTAGAACCATTCTACTTGACAAACAAAAATAATTCATGGCAAAAGGGGAAGAACAGAGCCTTTGTGTGTCAATTTTGGGCCAAAATGTCAATTTCAGTTTTTTGGGGCATTTATGGGG
>NC_046660.1:50580272-50595829 GCF_010883055.1 Belonocnema kinseyi
AAAAAAGATAAATCAAAATAGAATATAAGGGATTGAGCAAGGTAAGCTAAGAATTATATTGAGACAAAAAGACAAATAATTACGTGGATAGAAAACAATGGACTGGGATTGAAAATTATAAGCCAAGAGTTATATTGACAAAAAATAGAAAAATATTTACATGACAGAAGAGAAAGAAATTTGGCAAACATGTAGGGATTAAAAAATGCAGGCCAATAATTATATTGACGAAGAGGTAGAAAAATATTAAGGTGGATATAAAATGAGAGACTAAGGTAGAAGATGGGAAACTGGAGATGATAAGTCAGGAAATATATGGATAACGATGAAAATAGATTTACGGAGATAGAAGAGAGATAGACTTGGAGAATAAAATAGGGATTGAGAAGGTCCGTCCACGAACTATAGTGACAAAGCCATAGAAAATTATTAGGGTGGGTAGACAATGATAGACCGGGATAAAAATAGGAGATTGAAGATAATAAGCCAATAATTATATTGACGAAGAATAGACAAAGATTAAAATGTATAAAAGAGAGATAGACTCCGATAGAAAATATGAGATTGTAGATAATACGCCTATAATCATATTGATCAAGAATAAAGAATGACTTGCATTTATAGAAACGAGATAGACTCGAAAATAGAACTTGGCTTTGAATAAAAAGTCCAAGAACTTATTTTGAAAAAATAGTTAGAAAAATATTTAGTTCAATAGAAAATAATAGACTGGGATAAAAAATAGAGGAATAAAAGAGATAAGCTAGAAACTATATTGACAAAGAATATATAAAGGTTAACGGGAATAGAAAATAAACAGACTCAGAAATAAAAATAAGAAATAGAAAAGGATAGGATAGGAATTATATTAAAAAAGGGATATACAAATAACCAAGGGGATACAAAATAATAGAAATGGATAGTAAGTAGTAAAATTGGACAGAAAATAGGATGTTTTAATTCATCAAACGAAAATGATGTTGACAAAAAGTAGAAAAAGATTTACAATTACTGAAGATATATAGAGTCGGATAGAAAATAGGAAATTGAAGAGAATTAACCTGTAATTATATTGACAAAGAATTTCAAGAAATTCACGTGGATAAATAGAGATAAACTCAAAATAGAACCAGGTTTTAAAAAAGATAGTCCAATAATTATATTAGGAAATAAATAGGAAAATAATTAGTTGAATAGAAAATAATAGAGTGGTATACAAAAATACGGGATATAAAATGACAAATAAAGAATTATATGGGCAATAATTATATAAAGATTTATTTGATAGAAAAGAGATAGACCCGAAAATAAAATAAGAAATTGAAAAGAATTATTTTGACAGAAGGATATAAAAACAATTTAGTGAATAAAAACTAATAGGTTTGCACAGAAAATAAGATGTTTTGATTGTTGAGCCGAAAGTTATATTGGCAAAGAGTATAAAAAGATTTACAAGGATTAAAGAGAGATAGATTCGTCTAGAAAATAGGAGATTGAGGATATTGAGCCTATGGTTATATTGACAAATAATTAAAAAAAGGTAAATAAAAAAAGGTAGACTCAGAATAGAACAAGGTTTTGAAAAAGATACTCCAAGAATTGTATTCAGAAATGGATACAAAAATAATTTGATGGATAGACAATAAGAAACTTTGATAACAAATAAATGAAGAAGATATGGCAAGAATTATATCAGCAAAGAGATCAAACAAAAGATAGTCGTGGAAGATAAGAGATAGACTAGAATAAAAAGTAAAGAATTAAATTAAATAGACCTGAATTTAAATGACTAAAAAGATATATAGGAAAAAATGGACTCTAATAGATTAGAAATAGACTGATATAAAGAAAAGTCTTTCTTAAAGGATAAACAGTGAATTATATTTGATCAAAATATAGAAAAACATTGCTGTTGATAGAACGATTCCGCTAAAATACATTTGACATTTTCATAAATAACATGTCCAACTTTACAAAAAATAAATTATCCTGAAATTCAGTCCTTTCCAATCAATCTCTGCGCCGCATCCATTAAGAGGAAAATGTCTGGCTCATATTTTGAAGCGTGATATTTCGCGTGACTGTAAAAATGAAGCTTTCAACCTAGATCAGATTCGATTAGTGAGCCGTCAAGGAAATTCAGCGTAGCAGCTTGACAGTTTTGATGCTTTCCTAATGGGGAGCACGTGCTCAACGTCAGCTTGAAGAGGCGGTATATACACACACGTATATTATTAAAAAAAACATCATCACCATCATTACTGCTGTTTCAGGCATCTATATTATCTCTAAATGCCGGATCGACCTCCTTAAATGCCCGATCAACATTCTTAAATGATTGCTACCTTCCTAAATGCGTAAAAAGCCTCCCCAAATGTCTTCAATGTTCCCAACTGCCCCTCATACCTCCTTAAGTATCCGCTACATTCCCAGCTGGCTAAAGCAGCCTCACCAAATGCCTGCTACGACCTTAACACATCGCCCTACCTCCCTAAATGCTCGTTACCTCCCAAAATGCCTGCTGCTTTGGTAAATTCTTAACCAAACTCCCTATGCGTCCGCTATCTTTCTAATTTCCTAACCAGGCTCCTTAAATGTCCGATAGCTGACCTCCCTAAATGTCCGTCCAAACTCCCTTAAATGGCCGTTTGACAACCCTCTTAACTTCACGTCTGACCGCGCAACCTCCCTAAGGGGCCGTAAAAAAATTATCTAAAGTTTTTTTTTGTTTGAACCACGTACCCTAGTTTGTGAGGTCCGTAAGTTTTAATCCTCTCTACAAAAATATTTGAAAACTCAACCTAAAGAGATTAATTTTCAACCAAGCAGTCGCATTTTTAAGACAAAAGGTAAAGATTCTACCAAAAAGGTAAATTTTTTAATTAAAAAAAGGAGTTTTCAGCACGAGTTAAATTTTCAAAAAAGGAAGATTTTTTAATGAATTGAGAAAAAAAATTTCATCTTAAATACTAAATTTTCAAGCCGAAAAGAGAGTCTTTTTTTAGCTCATTTGATTTTCCAACCAAATAATTAAATTATTAACAAAACACATGAACTTTCTCCTAAAAGATTCATTTTCTACTAAAAAAAGCCAATTATCAACAATATAAATTTTCAACACAGTAATTGAACTTTCAACCAAGAAGATTAATTTTGTACAAAATGGTTGAAGTTTCTACTATCTTGTTCAATTTTAAAGCCAAAGCGATTCATTTACTAAAAAATATTGAAATTTTTAACAAAACAGTGCACTTTTAACCAAACTGTTGATTTTTCAACGAAAGAGATGAATTTTCATCTCAAATTATAAATATTGTACAATTAATTAATATTTGATTGATAATTCGAACAAAAATATCGTAATTTTCAATCAGAAGTAGTGAAATTTGACCAAAATATATAAATTTTTCAGAAATTTCTTCATTCCTTGACTAAAACAGAAAGATTTTTAACCAACCACTTGTATTTTGAACCAAAAAAATCATTTTTAACCAATAGTTAAATTTCTAACAAATCTCATGAATTTTCTGCCAAATAGTTAAATATTAAACCTAAATGTTAATTAAAATGCATGAATTTTCAATTTTATACGATAAAAAAGTTGGATTTCCTAGAAAATAGATGAATTTTCTGATAACTTATAAGATTTTTTAGTCAAAAAGATCAATTTTACACAAAATATTTAAGAAGACGAATTGTTAATCTAAAAGATCAATTTTTAATTAAAAATTTAAAATTGCATCAAAAGAAATGAATTTTCCATTTTTTTAAATGAAATAAATTTTTAACCAAATAGTAGATTTTCCAACCAAACATTTCAAATTTAAACTAAAATTATAAATTTCTAACGATCAATTAATTAATTAATTAGTTACTGATATTTTAGTCAAAATTCACAAAAAAATTCAATCCTTAACTAAAACAGATTCATTTTAAACGAAACAGTTACATTTGAAGCAAAAAAAAAAAAGATTTTTGATCGAAAAAGCCGAATTTTCATCAACATATTTAAATTTTTAACCAAATATTGCACTTTTCACCCCAGGGGATTAATTTTTACAAAGAAACTATAATTTTAACAAAATACATGAATTTTAAATTAAATAATTTTTTAATTTATAATTTAGAGATTTTCTATTTTAATTATTCATCGCTTCTAATTCATGAGTATTCATATAAAATTATATAAGATAGCTTATTGCAATTCCATGGAGCACCTCACCTATATCTCAATTAAAATATTAATAAATTTAATTCACAATATTATTTAATTGTTTATTACAATTTTAATAAATTAATCCACCTTTTATGAAAAGTAGATTAAAAACACTATTAAATTTAATGCTCTATCGGTCCTTCTGCCAAAAAATGCATTATTTTTGTTTTTATTTAGTATTATAAATTCGTCACTAAGTATTTTAAATATCTATACAAAAATTTTTAAAAGTCAAGTATTTGACCAATAGGATTTATAATACAATATAAAGTAAGTAACGAGATAATTCTAAAAGAATGTGGTGCAGAAGAGACGCTAGTAGACACATGGGAAAGAAATCGGTTAAGATGGTTCGGACATGTTGAGAGAATGCCAAATGAACGACTAACGAAACAAGTGTATCAAGGTAAAGTAAATGGCAACGTGCCCAGAGGTAGACCGCGGAATGAATGGTTAGAATGTGTGAATGAGACCCTACTTAGAAGAAACATAAGAAGTCACAGAAACACGAGAGCCTGCATGAAAAAATGCATGGATGTAAAAGAAGCTAGAGAAGTATGCCAGGACAGGAAAGTATGGCGGCAAATAGTTAATAAAAAGAGTGTCAGTAGAGTGAATGACGCCTGAAACAAAGACCTTGGCTATTAATGGACCCAAGTGGGGAGCCTTACATAACGACTTCGTGAGGTTCTTCGCTTGGGGTGATTGCTAGAGAGATTAATCAGCAACCTAGGTCGGAGCAGTGTTGCGGAACGAACGTGTTATTTACTTAAATAGCACGAGAAGACCCAAGAATGACAGCTCTCTGTATCAATCCCTATGTATTTTGTTTTAGAAGGCTGTTGATTTTACGCATTACGAAGATACCTTGGAAGATACTTGCCGAGCATTACGATAACGAGTTGGAATAACTCTTGCGTGTTTTGAGGACACGGAGCGACCCAAGAATGACAGCTCTCTGCATTAATTTCTGTATATATATATATATATATTAGAAAGATGTTGACGTAACGCATTACGCAGATGGTCGCCGAGAGTTTGGCGTCTCTTGAACGGTAGGCGGAAGTGTACAGCTCTAGAGAGGTCTCATCGTGACGTCGAGAGCTGAGGGGTGGACTTGGGATAAGGCACTCGACGTATCGTGCTCGGCACGACGTGCGCTCTTTGCTTTTCGAAGTGCTTCAAAGGACGCGATACTCAAGTGAGCGGACCCCCAACCATTGTTTAGATATTCTGATGAGCCAGTGCATTTCAAATACCCTTCAGCGAACCATTATGTCAAAGAATATGTACTTTCTTTCAAGACCAGCTAATGCCCCTAATAAGAGCCACAATACCCGCTATTCAAATTCCATCTTCGATATCACAATATGTACATACATGCAGAAGAGAAAAAAGAACAATACATCCAACAACTAAATGTAATTAAACTCTTAATAATTTTATCATTTTGATCTTAATAGACGGAAATGCACGCAAAGCAAAAATTCACATCCCTGGATTTTTATTTTCTGACATTAAAAATATCAACAATTTAAACATTTATTAGGAAATGAATTACTTAATCAGAGTGGCTAGGTTTTCTTTAATTAAATCCAGCAACTTGAGGTTTTCTAAAACAAAAACTTAATTTTCCCAGGGTATCTTTTTTTTAACAGTGAGAAGATACTTTTTAATAAGCATAGTATAGAATTGTAGGTTTAGTGGAACTAAATAATATGTTATGTGTAAAATTTCTTATACATCCTCAAACTCTGATCTTATGGTAATAAATCCAAATATTTGAAAAAAAATTCAATTCAATAATTTTTTTGTGTTGATATACTCAAAGCTAGTTTCATTTCATGCATAATGAGCTTTTTTCAAAGCTTTTTTTAGAATTATTTGTTCATCGCATTATCGAAATTTATTCTAATTTACGTCTACTTTTGAATAAAATATTACAATTTTTAACAGAATAGTTGAATTTTTAGTAAACAAACTTTCAAACCGAAATTGAAAATAAAATTTGTAGGTAAAAAAGAATTATCAACCAAAGAGGTGAATTAGAAAAAAAATGAAAAAATATTTAACTGCATTGCTTAAATTAACAGTTAAACAAATTATTTTATTAAAAAAAAAACGAATTTTCAAACAAATGGGTCAATTTTCCGCCACGAAAATGAATTATTAATTGAAAAGATGAATCTTATATGAAAAAACTAAATTTTTAACAAAGGAGTTTCATCTTCAACCAAAGAATTAAATAATTTGAAATTCAAAATGTTTGAAATTAATCAATTTCAATTAGAAGCTCTCAAATTGGATCTTTTCATACTAAAATATACAAAAGTAAACAATTTCAATAAAGATGTATCACAATTGTATAATTTTTAATTCAAAGCGTTCTGAGCGGAATACTTTTTTTAAACTAAAGAATCTAAACATTGAGTGATTTTAGAATAATATCTCGAAAATCGGACAGTCTCAAAACGTTTAAAATTTAATTATTTTATATTATAATTTTCAAAAGTCAAAATTGAAAGAAATTGAACTTGCATTATTCCTAATTTAAAACCTTTAAAATAGAATTATTTTAAAGTAAAAAGTTTTGAATTTAAATAATTTTCAATTGATAGCGATTAACACTTCAAAATTTTAAATTTGAAACTAAATAAAATGCTTTAAATTGAAAGCTTCTGAAATTCTAGTATTTAATAATGTTATCGCTTGAAAAATATTATTTGAAATTTAAATTGATCAGGCACATTGCATTTTCGCCATTCAATTTTCGCCTTGAATATTCAACCAATTCGAACCTTATTTTAAAACTTTAAAAAATTTCTACATTAAAAAATGTAGACATCAGTCAATATGACATCAAAACTTTTTCACGCATACAAATCCATTTTCGAATTTCAATTATTTTAAGTAAATCTAAATCGTTTGAAACATAGCTGTTTTTCAATTACTCAATATAATTTTCCAAATTTAACCATTTTAATTTTAATTAAAACTTGAGAATTCATCAAAAATATTCAGCTAGTTCAAATATTATGAATTTTGATTGTAAAGAACGCTACTAAATTTCCGCTACTACCCTCATTTTCCCGACTTCTCTTACAATTCAATTTTCCTACTTCACCTCCCACCATTTCCCCTCACATGCGCTACGTCCCTAATTTTCTCTGCGTTTTTCCTAATAATTTTTCCTATAATTTTCACTTAATGACTCGTTTTGAAAAAGTACGACGAATGGATAGACGTGCTAAGAAAACTTAATGTAATTTTTTATGACGTTTCCCCTAAAGTTATACTATGTGGTAAAAAATTAAATGCATATTTATCTTTTCTTCTTACAGTAATTTTTAACCGTCACCCTAAAGCCTTAAACTATTAAAAAATTATTGTAATAGTTAAATAGTAATACTTCCAATTTAGGAATAACAAAAAATATATATAAATTATGAAGGGTAGTTTTCAGAGCAAAGTAGTTAGCATTTTTTATCTAATCAGGTTAAATTTTCCTCTTAAAGTATGGTACCATGAGTTCTACTTCCTGGCAAACAATTATCGTATTTGTAAAAATTAACAGTAATTATTTATTTTAAACATTTTTCGACATTTCAAGTCCCTAAAACCATGATTTTGAAATAATTTTAAAAAGAAAAGAAGAATATTCATTTCTGTTTTCTCTAAATGGAACAAGTTTAGAGAGTGCGTCATAAAAAAAACATTGAGTATTTTTAGAACACCCTACAGGATACCCGAACAAAACATATATTTCTCCCCGGGGCTACGAAACCCTAAAAAGGATTCCATCTTCGGTCCAAGCATTAGGGAAAGTATCTCATAAATCAAATTTTTCTTATAATTAGAATTCTTATTCACGTCCCGGAATTTGTTGATGCTTCTCGCAATTTCTTTTTATCTCGAGGCTTTTCCACGCTTTTCATGAAACACGAACGCTGCAGACCCAAGTCCAGGCAAAGTCGGTCAAACCGTGGCAAAGTGTAACTTTTTAATAAGATAGCCAACAGAGATCCCTTCAGAGCAGAGCGAGGACTTCTGGCTTATATTTTAACTGAATTTCAGGCGTTTTTCTGGGCACTTGAAATTCGAATGCAAGAAACGGCAAAGTAAACGACCCGATTGCTTTTGGCCAATTCGGCTGTAATGAATAGCGCTGAGCTAGACCAAAATCAGCCGATCCATACCAGCCTTTAAGTAACGATCCTCATGGGAGAACTTGCCAACACCGAAATTCGACGTCTTGGAAAGGAGAACGTTTACCTCGGGTTTCTTTCTTTATTCCACAAACAATCTTTCTACCCTTTCTATTCTTTTTACTCTCACATGATCAAATCCGTTGACTTCGCAGTTTAACTTGTTCCTGGTTTTCCAACGAGCTGCAATTTAGAGAAAATTTAGCCAATATTGGAAATAACTTTTAGGAGCCGTTTAAAAACTACGTCACGCCAGCCAGAAGAGGGTTAACATGATTTATGACAATTTGGGAAGTTGGGGTGAGGCGTTAACGCAGGACGTATCATCACACATAAACAAATGAATCGACCCTTCCTGGTGAATTTTTTTTTAAAGAATGAACAACATTGCTACAATTTTTTTTTACATGTACTTTTTTTGTAGAAAAATATTAACAAAAATACAATTATATAATAATTAATGTAAATTAAATACAATTAAATACAAATAAATACCATTGAATAGCTATTTTTTCTTTTATCTGCAATATATTACAAAAAACTAATGTGTATTACATTTTTTCAGTTTGGGTGCTTAATGTCATAAGAAAACTTAATTGTAAGCAAATTATTGTAAAAAATTACAAATGTTTACGAAAAAATACAGCATTTCACATAAGTTGAAAGACTGGAAAACTTTACTTTAAATTATGTTGTAAATACTCGTAGTTTACTGTAGGAATGTGAAAATTTGAATAAACTAAAAAATATATAAATTTTCACGAGAAATATTTTTTGAATCCACATCAATAATTGGACTTGTACTTTATTGTCAATTTTTGTAGGCTATAAAATATATAATTTTCTACAAAAAACTACAATTTTTTTTTAATATCACACTTTTACCAAGAACTTTTTCTAATATAATAAATTACATTGAACTGTATTTCGGTTATTGAAAGTTGAACAATAATTGATTTTACAGAACTTCCCTGAATCTGTTTAAAATTAAGCAACCTGCAGATTTTAATATTTAAATTTTAAATTTCCTAATTTGAAAGCTGTTCAAATAATTTTTCAATCTAAAATATTCTATTTTTAACCCATTCAATTTGAAAATTTTTAATTAAGATGAAGATATTTTATTTTTTATTTTTTAGCAATTATTTACTTTTCATTTCAAATTAAGATTTATAAATTAAATATTAAAAACTAAACAATTTTAATATGAATTATTTGAAAGAGAAAGCCTTAAATATTTAATATTTCGATGTTTAAATTTAAACTTGAAACACTACAATTTTATTTGTATTAATATCTATAAATGAAATTATTGAATTTTGCTGCTTAAATAAAAATTTTAAAATTATCAACTTGACAAAATTTCATTTGCTTAAAAGAGGTATGAAGTGTTTTTTTTTTAAGTTTTGAAAAGATCCAAACTTAATTTAAAGCTGGAAAATATTTCAAAAAATGTAAAACTAAATTGAAATTTTTAATATTCTGTTAAAAACTTATTTTTCCTGAATAAAAATGAGTTTTTTCAACTGGAAATGTAACTATTCTATTTTCAGTGAAAAATTGTTCTCTTTTGCTGCAAATAGAACTATTGAATTTTGTATTGCGAATTCGTATTTCGTTTTTTTTTTAATTCAACTTTTGACCTAAAGTTTCACTATTTCATGATTGGTTGACCATTGATAGTTCTTAGAATCAGATTCGACAATTTGGTACAAAATTTATATATTTTTTTACCAATTCGTCTTTTTTTGTTAAAAATTAATCTTTTTATTGAAAATTCAAGTGCTTGGTCGAAACCTGCACTGCTTCATTAAAAAGCAATCTTTTTGACTAAAAATTCTACTATTTTGTTTAAAATTGCTTCTTCATTCAAGGTTAAAAATCAATTTTTTCGCAAATTCAAATATTCCATTTTTGGATGAAAAAGGATCATTTCCATTTAAAAATTTGACTGATGGATAGAAATTTACGTATTTTATTCTGAATGCACATTATTTAATTGAAAATTAATATTCTAGATAGAAAATTTAACTACTACTTGATTGAAACTTAAAGAAGTCGGTAAAAACTTTTTGCATTTTATACAAGTTTTTTTTCGGTAAAAACTACTTTTCTTGTTTGAAAATTTAAACGCTTGATTGAAAATTGAACTACTTTTGTGAAAATTTTTTCTTAGTTTAATATCGATCTGTAAAGTTGCAAATTTAACTAAATATTTAAAAGTTGAATTAACTTTTAAAGATTTATTATTTTTGTTCAAAATGCAATTATTTTTTTCATTTGTTTTTTTTGTGTGCTAAAAATTAATCTTCTTGGCTAGAAATTCATTCATCTGGTTTATTTTTTAATTTATCTTATTTGATTAAAATGTATATTACTTTCGTAGAAAAGGCAGCTATTTAGTTGAAAAATCCTTTCTTCTGGAAATTCAAATATTGTCTTAAAAATTCCAGTTTTTAAATTTATATTTCAACTATCTTCTACAAAGTTCGTCCTTTTGGCAAAAAAATTGAACTATTTAGTTGAAAACGCTAATTTTTGTTTGTTGACCTCCAATGGTTTTTAGATAAAATTTTAAACATTTGGTTGCAAATTTAACTTTTTAGGTTGGAAATGTACCTATTTGGCTAAAATTTAAAGTATTTTGTTTAAAATGTATTCCTTTTGCTTAAAAGTTAAACTATTTTATTGTAAATGCAGTAGATTCGTTGATAAATCATTTTTTAATGCAACTATTTGATTGAAAATTCATCTCTTTTGGTAGAAACATCATCTTTTTTGGCTTAGAATCTCATCATTTGGTTAGAAATTCAAAGATTTGGTTAAAAATTCGTCTCTTGTGAAAAATCACCTTATTTTTAGGAAAATTAGAGGTGGACAAAGTCTTGAAAAGAGCGGGACATACTTTTAAAAGGTGCTAAATAACTTGGAGGCGTTTTTAAATTCTGATGAAAAAGGGGAATAGTGGAAAACATGTTTGCCTGAATAACAGCAGATGAAAATACATTTTCGTGAAAGCAGTATGAGGCTGACGAATTGCTTTAAGTCATCTTTATGATAAAAAAAGAGAGAAAGAATGTATTGTAGATGGAAGAGGCATCTGTTCCGGACTGCAGGTCTCATCCGGCGGTTTACAATCCTTTCTTTCAGTCGACGATAGGGCGAGTGAGCATCCCTCACAGACAGAAATTTGCTGCGGTTGTCCGACAATGCAAACCAACTTTCTCGTTTCAATGTATTGTCTCCATTGTTCCTCATTCTTTTCGATCATTCCGGTTGCCGCAAAGCTGACTTTCTACCCATCCCAACTTGGATTACATATCTGAATAGTCTTCCTCTTGAGCAAAATCCTTCAAGGTAAATACTCAAGTGTCCAATCGTCTTCCAAATAAAACGTGTATAAACTAATTGCTACTCTTATTTTAATCAAAAAGTTAATTAAGTCTTTCAAACCTCCCTCTCCCATAATTTAGCTCCTCTACTTCCCCTACATTGCTCGATTTCCCCTTCTTTTACCTCGCACTCCACCGCCCATCTCCCCCAACCTCTTTATCCACTACTTCCCATTCTCGATATGCCAGATAACACTCCTTTCCCCTACTTCTATTTCCAGCCATCACTTCCTGTTTCCTACTCACCCTCATTTCTAATCATTTCCACTCACTGACTCTCACTTCCTATACTTCCCCTCCCTGAATTCCCATAAATTCTCCTTCTTCTTCTTCCATCCTTACTCCTTATTTCTTATAACTTCCTCTACTTTTGCTTCCCTGCAAATCCTGATTTTTAACAATTTTCTCTCACATACACTCACCTTCTCTACTTCCCCTTCCTAATTTCCTCCAATTTCTCCTCCTTGTCTTCCCCGCATTACCCCTCACTTTCTGTAGTTTACTTCCCCTGATTTTTCATCACTTCCACTCCCATAATTTTTACTCATTTCGTCTACTTCCTCTCCCCTACTCAATGACATTTCTTTTAACTTAGTCTCACTAAAACTCACTTTCTCTACTTTTCTCCATAATTACCCCTCTCTTCTCTTACTTGCCCTCCCCTCCTCATCCATTAGTTTCTGTAGTTTTCCTCCACTCATTTTTTGTAACTTCCCCTATTTATTTTTAACAAAATAGTTGGATTTTATACTAAAAGAGATGAATTTTTAACGAAAAAGTTGAGTTCTCAAGCTAAAAAGTTGAATGTTTTAGAAAACAGTTGACTTTTAAAAACAAAAAAAAGAGTTTGCAACAATGAAACATGATTTTTCAACTAAATAGTTGAGTTTATAACATACTACTAAAATTTCAACTAAAACTGTTGACTTCTAAAAAAAATTAAATTTGTACAGAATAGTTGTATTATCAACTAAAATGATGAATATTCAACAAAAACAAAATCATTTTTAACCAAGAATATCAACTCTCAACTAAATAAAAGATTTTTAATAAAAAAAAGTTAAATTTAATCGAAAAATGGTAAAATTTGTACCGAAGGAGATTAATTTTCCCGCAAAAGAGACGAATTTTAAAAACAAGTTAAATTTTCAAGCAAGAAAGATTTTTAAGTAAAGAGAGAGAGAGAGAAAATGTTAAACAAATAGTTGAATTTTCAAACCTAAAAGAAAGATTTTTTAGACATTTGTTTTTAGACAATTTCCTATGACAATAATAAAATTTTCAACAATATGTTCGAATCTTCAAAACCAAAAATAAATTTTTATAGAAAACAGTTGAATTTTAAACCCCCAACTTTTCTACCGACCGAAAATGATGAATTTTTTATCCAAAGTACGTAAAATTTAAATCCAAAACGTCGAATTTTTAACCAAATAATATTTAAACTTTTAGGAAAGAGGAAAATTTTTAAATAAAATAGTTGGATTTTTAACACGGTAATATAATTTTTGAGTAAATGATTGAATTTTCATTCATACTAATTTATCTTCAACAACAAAAATAATGTTTACAAAGAAATCCAACTCTTAACCAAATTGTTGGAACATCAATCGAAATAGATTAATTGTTCACCAAGCAGTTGCATTTTTAATCAAGAAAGATCAAATTTCTACCAAAAGAGATGAATTTTAAAATTTAACAGAGGTATTGTCAAAAATGGAGATCAATTTTCAACTAGGAAAGAATGATTAGTCAAGAGAGAAAAAAATTCCAAACAGGTAGTTCAACTTTTAATTCAGAAAGGTGAATGCTCTCGAATAAATTGAATTTTCGATACGAGAATATAAATTTTCAATCACAAATTTTGCATTTTTATCAATATAGTTAAATCTTGAAACAAAAAATGAATGTTTAGCAAAGTAGTTGAAGTTTCAAACAAGTTGCTGAATTCTTAACTAAAAACGGAATTGTCAAAATTTCATTTAAAAACATGATTTTTCACCAAAAAATGATAATTTTCAAGAAGATTATTAGATCTTCAACCAAATAGTAGAATTTTAAAAAGTAACGTTATTTTTCAAACAAATAGTTGAATTTTCAATCGAGAAGAATAATTTTCTACTAAAAAAGGCGAATTTACGACAAAACACTTAAATTTTCAACCAATAATTGAATAGTTAGATTTAGAGTTTAAAAAAATAATGTTCAACGAAGCAAGATGTAATGTCTAACAAAATATCTTAATTTTCAATAAAGAAAATTAATGTTTAATAAAGTAGTTCAACATTTAACCAAATTGTTGAATTTTCAGTTAAAAATGATAGTTTGCAACAAATAAACCTGATCCTTAATAAATTAGTTGAATCTTCAACCATATAGTAGAATTTTCATTTTAAAAGAATATCTAATTTTAAACCAAAAATATAATAGTAGACTTTTCTGTTAAAAAGAATGAACATTTAATAAAAAATATTTGGATTTTCTTATTGTATTCTACTAATTCATTTTGGATTTGAGCCGAAAAAAAATGAAAGAGTGGAAACTTTATGTATAGGCTTTACTTTTAAAATAAAATCACTAATTTTAATTTGTTCAAGAATTAAAAAAAATTATTATTAACATTATTTATATTTATTATGTGTGGTTTTACATTTTGTGATACCCCCCCACACCTGCCCTCTTTCAAAATTCGTAACATAACCTGGTAAGCGTTTAATGTTGTAAGGAAACTGTTACATAAAATTTATTTTTTCGTTATCCGCATTCATTAGCTATTTTAAATTCATAGATTTTGTATGAAATATGACAAATAACAATGTACACTTACAATTAGTAAAAAACAGCATGATTTTCAACTAGTATTTAAATAATTTCTATAAACAAATGCACACTTTAAACATTTTTTCATAAATAGGCTCCATTTTTTAGCGGAATGAACTTTAAATGTTTTATTAAAGACTCCTTTCTTGTCATTTTTTCAGGATAAATATTTTTGAATTATATAAACAATTTTTATAGACAAATGCACATTTCAGATAATTTTTTCAAAAATAGGCCTATTTTTTCCGTAATGAAATAGAAATACCTTTCCAGGGACTCTTGCTATCATACTTTTCATAGTGACAATAACAATTGATTATTATAAACAATTTTTCTTTTTAAAAAACACATTTTTACTATTTTTCATAAATAGGCTTAACTATTGTTGAAATAATAAGTAACTTTTATCAATTTCAAATATATTCTTCGAGAAGACATTCCGAGTCGAGTACATACAGAAAATTAATCACATTAATGAAACAATTGTGGAAATGTACATTTTTCATGAAACTTGTTTAAATAATTGATAAAAAGGCAGCTATATTGAAATAGTTGTAAGCGTAAATAATTAATTATCATATTTTATACAAAATTCATGGATTTAAAACATCTAATCATCGACAATCACAAAAAATTACTTTTGTTCTATAGTATGTTTATCCCATTATAAAAAAATTGTCTCACTCAAACCTATCGTCAATTATATTTAGTTACTTATTACAAATTTGAAAATTTGTAAATAAATGATTTTAAAAATTTAACAAAAAAAAAAGTTTGAACTTTTTTGTTGAGTAACAAATTTCTGTTTAGCCATAGTGAAATATGGGGGCCGTTCATTTTTCGGAACGGTAAAAATTAAGAAAGGTAAAATTTCAGAATGGGTTATAATACATAATGGTAAAACTTAGGAATAGCAAAAAGTAG
>NC_046660.1:50595929-50625562 GCF_010883055.1 Belonocnema kinseyi
TGATAAATATTTGTATGCTACCATAAATAAAAAAACTATAGACCTGCTAATAGCAACATTTATTTACTATTCCGAATTTTTCTACTTTCCGAACTTTTCGTCCTCGTATTTTTACTCATTCCTAATTGTTCACCCTCCTAATTTTAACGTTTCCGAATTTTTACCCATTCCGCTTCTTTGGTTTCCGAATAAATACTATTCAGAGTTTTGGATTTCTGATTTATTCCTTTTTTCCGAATTTTTGGTATTCCTAAGTTTTATCATTATGTATTATAACCCATTCTGAAATTTTACCTTTCTTAAATTTTATCCGTTCCGAAAAATGAACGGGTCCCTGAAATATGTAGTCATTCGTTATACCTGAAAAAATTACGATTATTTTTGTTTTCAAGTCTTTTAAGAATAATTCTACTATAGAACGATTTTCGCCCAAAAGAGGTGCTTTTTTCCTCCCTTTGTGAAAGGGAAAATATTTTTGAGTAAAAAACTATGCAGCTTTAGAGTGAGACGGTGGTCGTGGGGGATAAAGCGTAGGCTTTGGACCCACTCCTTCCGCTTTCGGGTTCGATTCCCGCCTCGCACTCTAGAAGAGTCTCGGCGGCCCATGCGGTGAACACTAGCTTAGCAAAGGAGTTGTTCATCTCCGGAGAGTCGTGGGACCGGTACCTCTAGAGAAACAGGTTTTCTCTTAAGTACTTAAAGCTGTTGCTCTTGGTGGTTCGGAACCCACCTTAAACTGTAGTAGGTACCCCTTCCACCACCAAGTAAGTGTATGGGGGTGTGTAAAGGAATAGAGAAGAAGGTGGAAGAAAATTGTAAACCCTTAGGGGGGCACATTAAAAGCTTCCATTCCTATTAAGCTTTAGTTATGCATGTTTGTATGATTGCTAATCAATAGAACATGCATATGCACATGTTTATTTATTTGTAGGTTCGGTATCGACAGATATGTACTTTTCGAATCGATACAGTTACAAGCATTCACTAAAATTTACCGACGTAGCAAACCAACGAGTCGACCATTCACTAATCAGCAGTAACTTGTTCGGAATCACGGTGAAATTTCCATTGCTAATTAAATTGCAGACACTACATAAAGAAACTAATTTACACCACAAAAGTTAGAAATCTCTCTGGCATTTTCGTAATAATGACAAAGTTAAATTGA
This sequence comes from Belonocnema kinseyi, assembly GCF_010883055.1. Classification (NCBI taxonomy): domain Eukaryota; kingdom Metazoa; phylum Arthropoda; class Insecta; order Hymenoptera; family Cynipidae; genus Belonocnema; species Belonocnema kinseyi. The sequence continues at coordinate 50,597,098 of NC_046660.1, forward strand.
TATAGCTTGGTGAAAAAGAGATATTACAAGACTTACATCTGATCCTTCTATTAGGTAATCAATCAAAATAATAATTTTAGAATTTGTTTATTCATATACATTCATCCTTGCATTGAAAAAAGGATTACCACTCCTAAATGAGTTTCACTTTAACTGTAATAACTGAAAGTCCTGATTATTTTCAAAACAATATTTATTCGAGGCAAATAAATATATGAACTTTGAAAAAAGCCAAAAAAGCCAAATTAATAAATCTTTTATTTAAAAAAATAATCACTTCCCAGGAATAAATTATTTTTTGGTAAATAATAATTTACTTCTATTTTTCAGATTATATATTTCCTTTAACTAAATAAATGAATATTTATGTAAGTACAATATTTTGTTTATCTAAATAAATTCGAATTGATATGAATGCATTAACTCTTTGTAAGAAATAAATATACTTTTAATTTAATTAATATTATTTTTAATTAAATTATTATTTTTTTGATTTAAGTAAACTTAAAGACTTTATTCAAGTACGGACAAATTAATTGATCCAAATGCATCCGAATCAATTCAAACAATCAAACTCATTGAATCAAATGAATATTTCTTTAAACTACTTAGCAAATTTTAACGAATCTAGATATTTTGAATCAAAAAATCATTTCCTTAAATGTAAGACATGTTTATTTGAATGAATAACATACATCCAAAGAATCCATTTCTTTAGATCAGCAAAAGATATGTGTCTGACTTAAATGGAAATTACTACTGTTGAAGAATATTTTCTTTCTGCTAATAAATAGGATTCAAGTTAATGCCTTTACTTAATTTCAAACATTATTTTGACCTTCTTATTAGAGAAGGTATTAGACTATCATAAGATTATCATAACAACTTTTTTAATTTTTTTGATAAATCGAAAATTCAAATTTTTATCGAAAAAAAAATTTTCCTCTTGTGGTCAAACTATGCAAGGTATAAAAAAGTGACAAAATAACAATTCTGCACATAAAAATATCTACAAGTTTGTTATAAATTACTTTTTAATAGGAAGCGTAATTTTCGTTTTTTTGTTCTAAAAACAACATTAAAACTAAAAAATAAAATTGTTTTGGAAAGAGAAAGCAATATACAAAAAAAAATCAATACACAAAAGTTCTTCTCCCTAAAAATATATATGATTTTTTCATTAATCATCTTTCGATGCTACACGTAGTGTTTATTTTAATCGTGAAAAAAACACATTAAAAATTTTTTTAATTATTTTTTTGGACAACGAACACAAGAATTGAAAAAATTAATCGGCAGAGTGTGATTTACCTAAAAAAAACTTACAAATTTTGTATTATTAATTTTTACTAGGACGAGTGATTTTTGTTTTATTCGTTAAAAATTGCATTATACACCAAAATTAATATTCTTGGAAAAAAGACACAAGATACAAAAAAATAAATAAACAAAATTTTTTCAATCCCAAAAAATTACATCATAAATAAAATTTAAATTTTGAGAAAAAGACAATGTACAATGAAATTTTTGACAACAAAATTTGTTGCCTGAGTTGGATCTGAAAATTTGCTTTCGACGATTTTTTCCGAGGAGACATATGATGAGACAATTTTCGTTAAAACCGAAAAAGTTTTAATCAAAGAGAATCAACAATCACTTAATTTCCGTTTCCGATGGTTTGAAAATTAATATATTATTTTGAAAATTCGTTTTTTTCCATAGAACAAAATTAATCTTGTGAATTAAAATTTAACTGTTTGCTTGAAAGTTGAGATACTTTGTTAAAATCGAAGTGACTTTTTATTCAAAAATAATCTATTAAATTTGTTCTCAAGAATTCATTTTTTGGTTACAAATTGAACTACTTGATTTAAATTCAGATTACTTGTTACAAAAATCATTATTTTTTTTGAATATTCACTATTTTAATTGAAACTTCATTTCATTGGTTAAAAACACAACTATTTTGTTCGTTTTATTCAGGGAAAAAACACAAATGTTTTTGTTCAAAATGCAATTATTTGGTTAAAAATTAGCGTTTTGGTTCAAAATGATTCATATTTTTTATGAAAAATTCAAGAATTTCGTTTAAATTTTTTTCCTCTCTTGTCCGAAAAATCTGCCCTCTTAGGAAATCTAACGCTTTTGTTTTGAAAATTCGAATTTTCAGAATAAACATTTATCTCCTTTGATAGAAACATAACACTTTTTTTTAAAATGAAACTTTTTAATCTAAAATTAAAAGGTTTTCTTTTGTTGAAATATCTGATATTACACTCTTTGTTAAAAATTCGTCGTTTTTGTCAAAAATGTATTACTTTCGAAAAAAATACATCTATTGGTTTAAGAATTAATCCTATTTGATTGAATTCAATTATTTCGTTGTAAATTTGTTTTCATTAACTCAATTGCTTTGAATTTAAAAGTTAAATAGTTTTTTATTCAAATTATCTTTTTGGTTAAGAATTTGTATGAAAATGTAGTTGTTTCGTAAAAATCATCTCTTTTTGAGAGAACATTTGAGATGGAATTTATCTTCTTATTAACAAATAAAATTTATCTAAATTACATATTCAATTCTTGTTGAAAATTCGTCTTTTTTATTAGAAAGTTCATCCCTTTTTAAAAATTAATCTTGTTTAGCTGAGGATTCAACTTTATTGTCAAAAAATATTGACTTTTTTGGAACTCAAGTATTTTAATTTAAAGAAAAAACCTTCCCTTGCTTAAAATTCTAACTGTTACATTCTAGGTCATAAGAGTTATAAATAGATCAAAAAGATTGAATCCGAGAAAAAGCCTATTTTTTCTATTGAATGATCAAATTCCCACCATATTAGTCTTTCCAGGTTAAAAAAAGTCCTAAGTCAAGAAAAAAAAGTATTTTTTATCTTCATTTTTGGCGGTCAACATTTTTTTTAACAATGCTCATGATCAACGGGCGGTTATAAAAAAAACCAATTGAAACTTAGTGGAAGAAATGTTTATTACTATTTAAATAATTATAAGTCACTAAAATACGAGTAGAGAATAGTTGACAAATATTCCTTCATGTATCAAAAATCTTCTGATTATTAAATTCACATTATTACAAGTATGATAAGTTAATGGATTTACCATTTTTTAAATTAATTTTTTTAATCCGCACCAGTTCTGATCTCTGAAATTTTTATGATTCAATAATCAAATTAAAAAAGTGCAGGTGTAAATCTTTAATTTCCTAATTTTAATGGTTTCGAAATTTGCTCGTTAATCGGAAAAAAAACCGAAATTTGTTTTTGTTTTTAGAGGCCATTTTAAAATATTTAAACTGAGAATTTAAGTGCTAAAAAGAAACTTTTTTAGCGATAAGCCCCTTAAATCATATTTGCCTAGTTATTTAAATGATTACATCGAAGAAATAGATAAAGATCTGAATGAAAATTCTAGAAATTTTTTTCAATAATGATTAGAGAGGTTCACTTTGAAGGTGCAAAGCTCATTTTGGACTCAATTAGCGCCTTCAGAGTATCCATAACCTGGGACAAATCTCGGTTATGATAGAGTTAATTATCGATATTTCAACGGATCCCTGAAAGGCTTCTCTACATGCCTATGCGTAAATGAAACCTTCATTATATTCTGTTGGAATTGCGCCCGAATATTGGATCAACTCAATAGTACGGATCCAGTTACAATGTATAATCATGGATTTGGATAATTGGAAGCCGACTCTGGATTTTCATCAATATTACTAAAGTTTCTTAAAATATAATTATTAATAATGATTTAAAAATTTTTTTTTTTAATTTTTTAAATTTGGCGAGTCTTGTAAAACATTTTGAGGAAAACAAATAAGGGTAAAAGTTGAAACAAGCTTCCCTATGGATTGTGATAAAAAATGCAATTATTAATAAAATTAAAAAATTAAAACTTTGTCCTAAAACATTCTATTTTTGAATGCGGTTGAAAAAAATTTGATCAAAAAAAGTTACTCAATTCGTAGAAAAGTCAATCTTTCAGTAGAAAAAATTAATATTTAAATTAAAAAAAAATTTTAGTCACAGAAATCACTTCTCAACTAAAATGTGATAAGTATCCTACCAGAAAAGAATAATTTTCAACTAACAAAGATACATTTTTTAATATTAATTTATTATTGTTTATTAATTTTCAAGAAAATATATCAATTTTAAAAAAAGGAAGGAACCTTTAAAAGAACATTTATCAAAGTAGTTTAACTTTTACTCAAGTATTTTAATTTTCATTTAAAATTATAAATAAATCTTTAACTAGAAGTTTTTACCTAAAAAAATTAACTTTGAAATAAAATAAATAACTAATGTCCAGCAAAGAGATGAATTTTTAAGTAAAATTATAAGTTTTCCAACCAAAAAGCAGAATTTTTAACAAATAATGATTTTTTAGTATAAAATGCAACAAAAGTTTTGAACTTTCAAGCGAACAAAAAAAGGATTTCCTCTAAAACAGTTTACTTTTCTACCTTAGAATATGAATTTTCAACAAAAGGGTTCATTTTTAACCAAAAACTTGCATTTTTAGTCAATACAGATAAAAATTCAATCTAATAAGGTTAATTTCCTACCAAAAAAGACGAATTTCCTACTAACAAATAACAATTTTTAACAAATTAAAAAAATTACATTTACAGTTAAAATACTTCATCTCCAAGAACAAAAAAAACTAATTTTCAAGCAATGAACCTTTCTACAAAATAATACATTTTTAATAAAGTGGTTAAACCTTAATTTAGGTAGTGTAATTTGTTGATAAACTAAATTACAATAAAAATAAATTAAGTTCTAAATGGAATAATAACACGTTCAATTCATATACTTAATTTATTAAAATAAGAAACGAATTTTCAACCAAAGAGACGAATTTTTAACTAAAATAATTAATCTTGAACAAAAAGCAAGTTTTTGAAAGACTGGTTGAACTTTTTTCTAAGTAATTGTATTTTTAATATAAAAGAATATCAATTTTCAACTAAAAACGAAATGGTTACATTTCTAGTTAAAAAATTACTTTTCAACCAAAAAAGAGTGCAATAAAAAAGTGAAGTTCCAACCAAAAAAGATTACCTTTTAACCTGTTTGACTGTTAATTGATAAAAAGAATCCACTACAAAAAAGCAATAGAAATACAATGCAAATAAATTACCAACAAGAATAAAATAACATTAAAGATCTGTAAAAATAAGAAACGTATACATATTTTTATCAGCAACAGATAATAATCTTTAGAAATGTCAATCCTGATGAAAAGGCGAGAAATTAATTGAAAAAGGGTTTCAGAAAGTGTGTAGAAAATTAAGATTTTATATTAGAATTGGATTATAATTGGATTGGCACTTGGGTAATGAAAAAAATAAAAAACAGTATTATTCAAGAGTTTTTTTTAAGAAATATTTTATTATATTAGTTTATTAAAAAACATTTAGAAAAAGGAATATGACTTGAAAAAGTTTACCAAGCAGAAAAAATAAATAAAAAAGTGTACGAAGAAAATCTCTCATTAAACATTTTATTTGTTTAATTGTTGTAATGAGCTTTGTTGTTTTATGCAATCAAATGGGACCTCAATTTTTAGCTCTTTTTCTACTAATTGCGATCATTGAACAAGATCCGTGCTTTCCCTTCCCTGCTATTCCTTTCCGCCCCAACTTCCCCTCTCCACACTTCCAATTTCGCTTCCCCACCCTTATACAACTTCTTTATACACTTTTCGTCTCCTCAATTCCACTTCCCACCTTTTTGCCTTTCACTTCACCTTCCGCACTACTCACTTCCCACAAATTGTCCTACTCCTCCACTATCACTTCCCCTCACGTCCTATACTTCCCCTTCTTCAATTTCCCTTACTTTCCCTACTTCTCCATCCCTAATTCACTCTACTTACCACACTTAATTTTTCCTTACTCCACTTCCACTTCCTTCATTCCCCCTCACTTTATCTACCACCCCTTCCCTCATTTCCTTCACTTCTATTCCCCTTTTGAGTTGTGAGTAAGGAGTTAAGAGATGTATGTTAAAAGTTAGGAGGTGTATATTAGGAGTTAGGAGTTACCCTCACTTTCCCTCCTTAAAATAATGTAGGTTAAACGGACGGACGTATGGACACCCGAACGAAATTATAAGGGCTTCTGTCCGGGGCACAGTGGGGCAAAAAGAAACGTATGTAGGCAAATTGATTTTCAGAAGACAATTATTATCCGATTTTAACTTTTTTTTTAACAAAAGCTAGTAAAATTTCGTATCTAACTGTCGATTTATTTAATTTTTTATAAATAAATAAGTGAATGAAAATGGTTTCTTGGAGATTCGCGGCGAATCGTCACTTGATTTGCACTAAATTTGAACACTTTATAGACAAAAAGAAGTTTTTAGTTCAATTAATTAAAGTTAATAAATAATTTGTTATTTTCAAAGCAATTTTTATAAACAAATATTCTTATCAGGTATTTTTGATTGAATAAATAAAGTTTTTCTATGGAATCGATCACATATTACTTGGTTATAAAACCTAAGTATAATACTTGAAACCCAAATAAAAATTGATAATTGTTTAAACTACCTTCATAAACAAATGTACTATTTGGCTATTTCTGTAGGTACAGACTTGATTCTTTCGACGCAATTAACTGTAAATAACTAATTTCTCGATTTTTAAGAACATTTTGATGACAGCAATAATTGATCATTCTAAAAAACAAATTTGGATCATTTTTTGTATTTATAAGTAAAATACCATTTCTTTAAGAAAGTAACAGCCCTTTATTTAGCAATGATTTTTTGCTATGAATCATTTACATTTATAAATTGTTTAACCAAAGCTAATTAACAAATGCATTACGTGGCTATTTTTCAGCATTTAAACAAATACTGACTAACTGCAATTACCTCTTATTTTCTGGTGCTCTGTACATAACAAGTTTAAGAACTGATTTCGTAAAGCCAGAAAGACCATTGCTTCCAGAAGCTAGAGCAATGCTTCTAGAAACTACTTAATAGTACTAACTCTCATAATTTTATTATTACTTTATTTTTAAAATAAACCGATCAATTCCGTCAACCGAAAAAGAAAGTCAAGTAGGTATTTAGTTTCTTAAATAAATCATCAATTTTTATCAACTTATGCCAAATAATTATTTCTAAGTAATTTGAATCGTATTCCACAAAAAATTTTAGTTTACAAATGCATTAGCCGGGAAAATTTTGTTTACTACATTGTTAATCAAAATATTGGATCGTTATCAAACTATCAAAAAAAGTTTAAAAACGTTTAATTAACACTTGATTACACACGAAAAAACAATTTTCGGTGCTAGAAAATAGCGAAATGATGCATTTCTTAATTAATTTTGGTTATACAATTATCAAATGTTATTGATTCATAGTAAAAAATCGTCGCTAAACAACTGGCTGTTAATTCCATGAAAAGAGCTATATTTTATTTATAAATCTATGGAATGATAACAAAATTATTTAAGAGATTGTTGTTTGCAATAATAAATTGTTTATTGTCATCCAAATATTCCTATAACTTCAATAGTTAGTTATTTACTGCTAATTGCATCGAAAAAATTAAGTTTGTACCTCCAAAAATAGCCAAATAGTGCATTTGTTAATTATGGTAGTTTAAACAATTATTAACTTTTATTTGGTGACCAAATATGATATTTAGATTTTATTTTTAAGTAATATGTGTTTGAGTCCATAGAATAAACTTGATTCATACCATCGAAAATACATTATATGGATATTTGTTTCTAGAAATTACTTTTAAAGTAAAAACCATTTTCATTCACTTATTTGTTAATAGCAACTTCATTAAATTTTTTAACAGTTGAATTACCATTGGACATCCTTTTTAGATAGTTGCTTTCAGTTCCCTAAGTATTTTTGATTGAATTAAAGCATTTTCTTTAACCGGGATACGTCAAAAGTCAATTTTTTCATTTTTGTTACTAAATAAACAAAACAAAAATTGACTATGACAGTTCGATGCAAAATGATATTAGCTTTCATTTTAAAAAAAGTTAAAATTGGTTAATAATCGTCTTATGAAAATCAATTTCTTCACGGACGTTTTTTTTGCCCCACTGTGCGGGGTTAAAAACCCCTAGAACGTAGAAAATGGAAACAAGCACATGAAGCTGTCTAGCTTTGATTTCCTAATTTTTTTATTATGATATGTAAAATAATATTTGGATAAAATCTTCTTAATAAAGCGTGTAATTAATTTTTTGATGAATTTTGTGTGGGTAAATTTAATTTTTAGTACAAATGTTGGTTATCTAGTTGTCTAGTGAGACCCTGCAATTTTATTAGGCATTAACATAAATTCTAAAGGATTTACGATTCTTTGAAAGAAGAGTCTTAACTTTCTGTGACTAAAAATCAAGTAGAAACTTAATCCTCAGCTTATAAATTCGACTCGACTGAGCAACCGCATTGCGGTTAAGACCAACGTGCCGGCATGGCACCGAACGCTTGAACCGAAGCTTGTTGAAGTACAACAGAGACGCACCGGTACAAAGACCGAAATGCAAATACGTATTCTGTGTACTTAGGAAGCTGCAGCGGCAGTGAACCTCATGCATAGGGATTGCACGCTGTCCGTGTAAAATCGACCTCCGACCCTCCATCCAACCCCCTTTTTCCACCCGCTACATCCGCCCGCATCTCGTTTCTGTGGTAAATGCGCGAGCACGCCAGATTTCTTATCCCGCCAATCTAGAATCGAGTGATAAACGAATTCAACACTCGTCCAATTTACTCCCGATACTCGTCCTTTATTTGATTTCAATTTTTTATTCAGTTTCCCTCTATTATCACTATTAACACTATGAAGACATTCCGAAAATAATTCTGTTTAAAAGATGAGTCAATTGCAATTTTCATTTCTTTCTCCTGATAAATTTCCATTTGAAATAAAAAGCTTTCTTTTATTTATTTAAATTGAAACAGGTTTAAAAGCTTGTTCTTGCTATTCAAACCTTTTTTAGAGGTACAATAAATTTTTTAGAGGTACAATAACTATGTTCGATAGTGTGTTCGTTCGTCGTACTTTATTTCTATGAAAGAGAAGTGAAGGGAAATAATGGAAGGGGGATTAGTAAAAGTGATGGGAATTAAAGGTCGGGAATAAGTGGCAAGAGAGAAAAAATGTGGGTAGGAGAAGAAGGTTAATTGGCGGGAAGTGAAGGGTGGGAGAGTGAGAAAATTAGGGTTGGGGGAGTGAGGTATAGTAAGGGTAAATTAGGAGCGACCAAGTAGGGCCAATGAGAAAGAAGAGAAGACAAGTGAGGAAAATAATGAGAAAAAAGTAAGCTAAGTGAGAGGAATTTAAGAACAGGAATATATGGAAAGTGAAGAAAAGTGAAGGAAAGGAAGTTCGTTAATTGGACGAAAGTGAAGGGAGGGTAAGTAAAAGAAAACTAAGGTTGGTAAGGGGGTAAGGTTAGCGGAGGTAAATTATAATAGGAGAATTATAGGCACTGTGAGAGAAAAGAAGAGAAATGGAGGGAAATAATGGGAGAAAAAATAGGGAAAGTGAGGGGAATTTAAGGAAGGCAATGTATGGAAAGTTAGAAAAATGTGAGTAGAGAAAGCAGGTTAATTAGAAGAAAGTAGTGAGAGGGCAAGTAACAGAAAATTAGGGTTGGAAGAGTAAGGGATAGTGAAGGTACATTAGGTAGTAGTAAAGAGTAAATTAATTTGTGGCGGCAGCGAGAGGAAGGGAATAAAAGTGAGGTAAAATTAGGGTAAGGGAAGTCGGAACAATAAATGGGGAATGAGAAGAGGAAGAGTAGGGAAACGAGAGAAAATGAGCGGGTACCGTGAGTAGAATATATATATAGGGGAAAGCAAGGAAAGTAAGAAAAGAAGGAGGTAGATGAGGAAGGAGTTGGGGAAATGCGGGAGAGGGGCAGAGGCTAAAGTAAGAAAATGCCAAATAGGGAAGAAGCGGGGCAGTAGGGGAACCTATGGATAATAGTGACTAATTTTTTATTATAATACTAGTAAATATCATTTGGGGAATAAAAGTTTTTTATCAGGAGCACAATTCTCAATATAAATATTTCAGTGTACCCTTGAAACAAAACAAAAAACTTATGGCCTTTTCACGGGAAACAAACATTTTTTCATGTCTCTAAAATGAAAAAATCATGTCTTTCAAACTTGTAAAATTTTTTAATTTAACTATAGGGAATTCTGCACATGAACCGCAATGGGAGAGTCTTTCAACTCCCGGTTCGATCAGGCAGTAGGGCACCGAATTTTTAGCCGGAAGGTTTGGGTACGATTCCTGCTGCCTTCTTTTTTCTTAAGTTTTTTTTCAAATTTTTCATTTCTCAATATTTAAGAAATTTTTTTGCTTAAAAACATTTATTATTGCCCTTATTTGAAAATAATATTATGTTATACTTATAATAGAATCTTATTTATTTTATAATATTTCATTGCACTCTCTCTTATACTTAAATATTTATTTAATTCTTGCTGCACCATTATTGTATGCTTATTTTATATGTAAATAATGATAACCGAAATATTAATGTTTAGTTGCATAATGAAAAAATTAAGAATACTCGATTTTTTGTTAAAACTTTTCTTAGAGTTAAAATGGTAAATGTTTTTTAAAAATTTCATAGAAAAAAACAGTGGAAAAGGAATATTTTGAATTAAATTAGATTTGATTTAATACGAACTTGCCTTAAGAAAATTAGAAAAAAAGAAAATTGGAAAAATATTCAGGCAGCAGAAAACAAGTCCACACCTATAGAATAGAGTGAAGAGTCCTGTTCCCTCCGTACGGAGAAAAAAGTGATATCAAATGTTCATAATGAATAATTATGAGTTGATCGAGTTAATAGATTGGACCAAATAAAAGCTATCAGTTACCTTAAATTGCAGATAAATTTCTATAAATTACAGAAAATTTTGCAAATTTTTGTACAATCTAAATTTTCGTCAATTGCCGTAAGACCATCAACTTTCCTTAAATTTGTAGAAATTTAAAACATTCATACTTTTTTTTAATTTTATGAGTTCTATCTATATAGCATTTATAATTATTTAAAAATTTTAAATTTATATTTTTCTTTTTTTTCTTTTTTCATTTATATTTTATTTACTCCCAATGGAGTGAAGGTGAAGTAGGATCTTTTTTTCAAGAAATAATTTTTAATTTATAATTATTATAAATTTCCTGTAATTTATAGTGGTTGAATATTTCTAAAATTCCTTAACTCAACATTTAATATTTGTCGGATATGTGTTTATATATGTGTTATAATATGTGTTTAATATGTGTCTCAATCGTGCCGTAAAACATGCATTTTTATGTTTTAAATACCGTTATGCGCGAAGCGTTCTTTTGCACACACTGACTGTAATTTTTTAGTGCGAGTCGTAGGCGAGTCAATCAAAAAAGAAACCTACCTTATAAAAAAGTAAAATTAATTTTTGAACTTCTATTCGCCCTCTCCATCTCTGCCCTAACAACAACATTTTTTCTTCAGAAAATGCGTACTAAATTAAACTAAATTAAACTAAATTTGAGAACTATGCTTCTAAAACTGACCTTTTTAAATTGTATTCATATAAATTAGATGTTTCTATACTAAAAAATATTTCTGTATAGAAAGTAAACTGGACTGTTATTTTCACATGAAAAAGCGATCTCAAATACAGAAGCTTCAATAAGAAGAAATTGAATAAAATAACACAGGACAAAAAAATGGTTTTGGGAGTCTGCTGGGATTCTAATAGGCATACTTTATGTTTTTGAGGTCGCTAAACACAAATCCATTCGCAGAATTGAGCCAACACGTCAGGATTTGCAGTAAAATTTAAAAAAAAATTTAATCTGGAATTTCTGCATGAATTTTCTCCCCAAATCTACAAACCCCAAATTAACAAATCTCAAACCCACAAAATAACAAGCCCCAAACCCACAAACCCCAAAGCCAATAAGCCTCAAACCCACAAGCTCCATATCAACAAACCCACAAACCCCAAACCAAACAGCTTCAAACCCACAAACCCCAAAGCAAAAAGCTTCGAACCCACAAACCATAAATCCACAAACCTCATATCCACAAACCTACAAACCCTAAACTCACAAACCCCAAACCTACAAGCTCCATATCCACAAACGTATGGCTTGTTGGTTTGAAGTTCGTGGATTTATGTATTTGAAGCTTGTGGGTTCGGGGCTTTGTGGCTTTAAAGCTTGTGGTTTAGGGTATGTTGGATTAGGGCTTGTTAATTTGGAGTTTGTGGATTTGGGACTGGCTTGTTTGGGGCTTTTGGGTTTGGGATTTGTAGGTTTATACATATGGAGCTTTTGGGTTCGGGGGCTTGTGGGCTTGTGGGTTTGTGGATCTCGTGTTTGTAGGTTTTTGGATATAGAGCTTGTGAGTTTGGGGTTTTTAGGTTTGTGGATATGGAGCTTATGTATCTGGAGTTTATGGTTTTCGAGCTTTTTGGTTGGGGTTTGTTGGTTTGTCGATATGGAACATGTGGGTTTGGGGCTTTTTGGTTTAGGGTTTGAGGCTTGTTGCTTTTGGGGTTTGTATGTTCATAGACGAAATTTATGCAGAAATTCCAGGTTTTTAACCATTTTTTTCATTTTACTGCAAATGCTGACATCCTGGCTCAATTTTGCGGATGTATTCGTGTTCAGCGACCCCAAAAACATAAAGTATACCTATTAGAATGCCAGTAGACTCGCAAAACCATTTTGTGGTCCTGTGTTAATAATGAATTTAAATATTATTATTAATTAATTCGTTTTTAAATCATTTTTCGGTAGTCATTATTTTCGAAGTGTATACCAGTTTCTCTCTGGTAATAAATCGATTCCATATCTATCAGCTCAGTCTTGCGTTCAATTATCAATTTTGGTGTGGTGTACTCTGTTAATTGCTTCTGAAAATAATTATTTTTGTTATTAAAAGTAATTATTATCGAAATTCAGCACATTGTGATGAAACAGGGAGCGATATAATTATTTTCTCACAAACATAAATTTCACTACAAGATCATCAGAATTGTAATTGAATATTCTCACATGCAAAAACTAGCCAAATAAATAGTTCTAGAGGAAAAATTTAGGATTGAAAACCTCAATATCAGTGCTCTCTTGCATGATCGATCAAACATTTTACAATGTATTGGTGTCGTATGCAAAATATTTAAATCACGTTCACATACTTCAATATAGAACATTCAATTGACGTGATATTAAATTCTTTCCATCGAACACCTGTCAAAACTTGAATGCTTCTCCCAAATTCATGTCAAAAAATAAATTTACATGTGATCGAATATCAGCCTAAAAACATTTTTAAAAAATATACACACAAATTATTTCTTTCAAAATATATAGTCTTTAATCTAATTCAGTCGTTCCAATTCAATTTTTAGAAAAACAAAAATACCTAACTTATATTTGTAGCGACATTTTTTCTAATTTTGTCACATATAAGGAAGACATCCTGTTGGCAATTTCTATTCTTTGTTGGTTTTAACTTTAATTAAAAGATAAAATTTGAAGAAGAAAAAACTTTTTTATTCAATTTCGTGTAGCAACTGCTACACAATTTCAAATATTGTTATTTCCATTTATTTACAACTTTTAAAAGGAATTTAAGTGTCAATGAATTACAAATTTAAAATACGAGAAGTTTTAGATTAAGAAATTAATTAAATTAAGCAATTCACCCCAAACACGATTTAATTCGTAAGTATTTCTAAATCCCAGGAATTTCTGAATAGTCTGGGTGACAAAAATGGTTTTGTCCGCATACAAATTATAGGATGCCTTTCTTACATGAACAGATTCTTTTCAATATGGAAAACGTGAGAAGAAAATTTTCTGCAAAACTCCACCTTTGTTATTTTTTGACGGATTTTTTAGCAGTTTCTGGTCTATAAGGAATACAACCCATCAGTTTTTTTGTACTTTACATTGTCTCCAAAAAAATGGGAAAATTTAATTTTATAAGAAAAAAATGCCTCCGGCTACAAGCATCTTAGGGCCCACATAAAACCTACAGGATGTCTTCCTTCAAAAAGGCCAAATTCAACAAAAAATTTAGCAAAAATGTAACTGTGGTTGTTTTGTGAACGACTTTTTATATTTTAGAATAAATCAACAAGGTGATCAATTAAAGTTAAAAAACTCGAGTTCCTTTTGAAGTGTTCAGCTTTCTTAGTTTTTAATTATAAAAAAATAAAAAATGAACATCAACAAAAATATATTTTTAAATATCACTCTATTTTTTGGAATTAAGTACTTTTATTCTTTTCCTAATGCTTTTAAAATATTCATTTAAACAAAAAGGCTCTCAGAAACTACTTTAAAGAAAAGTTACATTTAATGCGAACCATATAGAAAAATGCAATACCATTTTATACATTTGGTCTTATTTCAGAAAAATATGTCCAGAAAAAAGAAAAAAATTGTTTAAAAACTGACTCTCTCTGAGCTTTATTTATTATTTGTTTCCAACTAAAAAACCAAAGTAAATTTAAGATCCATAAAAAATAACCAAAACTTTCAGGCTTCACTATAAAAGAGAAAATAATTGTAAACAATAATACATTTTTCAAACAAGAAGGTTTGTTAAATTGCATTAATTATAAGCTTATTTTAAGTTAAAAGTGGAGAAAACTTGGAACAATAAAAAAACTCTAAATTTCTCGCAGTATTCAAATATGTATTGTTGAAAATAATAATTTTTTTTTAATTATTTTTATTTACATGCATAAATTATTACTTGACTAAGTAAAAAAGAATCAAAATAATTTTTGTTGTTGTTGCAAAGTCCAGAACTATTCAGATATAATATAGGAGAAGATAATTATAAATAATATTAACTTCTTTGAATAATTATTTTGGTTAAATTGTAATATTTATTAGTCCAATATAAATAAAAACCAATTTCAGAAAAACACATCTTTCTAGCGTTATGAAAAAATATATTATTAAAAATAATAATTAATTGCTGAAACAACTATTTTTTTGAAGCTTAAATAATTATTGCCTTGGTGTGACTGAAAAGTTGAAAGCACGTTGCAAATTTCCGAGAAAATCCCGCAAATTTCTGACGCTATTCTAAGAGGAAATTTTTATTAACAATAATTAATTAGCGCCAAAAACTCATAAAACTCAAATTTTTACCTATGTCGATCTTCTGGGACCCTATAAAAGACTTATGGGGGTGGAATTGATAATAGTAATTTATTATTCGTATTCTATGGCTCATTCAATTACAAAAGAATTAAGGCAACTTTACCTATATGTGAAGAAATATTTTTAAGTGAAAATATTTGTAAGATATAACAATTTTTGGGTTAAGCTAGGCATCTATGGAATACTTTTCTCTTGTGCAATTTAGTTTTGCGATTTCTGCTATTCAGCCATAGAGCATGATTATGCAAAAGCCAAAATGACGGAATGTGCCAGCCTGGTGTAATCTACTATCTGCGTGAAGAGTGACTGACGTATAATGATTTCATGATTAATGCTACTGAGATTCTTCGACTGATTGTGTTTCCATTGCTCTGCTACAGATATGCATATTTCGCAACTTGGGAAATAGAATTTTAATTGTATTAATTGTAATTTACGAATTTTTTCTTTCAGAATGAAATCAATAAAATTTTATAAAAATCTGAAATCTGAAGAACCAGCAGTAACTATCAATCAATTTCATTTAGATCTTACTTCCTCATGCAGGGAGGTTTGTAATGATCTACATTTTTTTACATATACCGATTTATTTGCGTTTTCGAAGTGCATCATTTGATCTATTGATCGAACTTTTACCTCCTACTAGTAAAGATTTATTAAGTTTCAAAAAAATTGTTTATCCTCTTTACGTTAGTAAAACAGTGTTGTTATGTAGGGCATTTGTTTGCGTCTTCGAGATGTATCGATTAATCTATTGGTGAAACTTTGATGTCCGACTAGTAAAGATTTATTAAATTCAAACAAAAAATTTTTCTTTCAGTTATATAGTTATATAGTTCGCGTCTTCGAGAAGCGTCAAATGATCTATTGATGAACACTCCATAAGCTCTTATAATCTGGTAACTCCGATTTATTAAATTAAAAAATATATTCACTATTTATGATGTTTATATGAGCACAAATTTTTTAATTGTTAAAATGAAACGATAATATATCAGTATATTTGTTCGCGTCTTCGAGAAGCATCGACTAACCTATCTTTGATCATTTCATGACCTTCTAGCATAGATTTCTGAAGTTTCAAAAAAACTATTTATTTTGTTTATACGATAAATCATTACTGTTGTTATGATTATGTATTAATGAACCTATTATGAACTCTTTATGATCTAGCAATATCGATTTATAAATCTAAACGAAATATTTTCGATCTTGTCTATATGAGGAAAAATTTTTCAATATTTAAAGTTTAACTTATCTATATCCAATGTTTTTGTTCGCGTCTTCAAGGCGCATCTTTATTGATATTAGGAAAACTGCAATACTACATCAATCGCATTTGTTCACGTCCTCGAGAATATCGATTGATCCATTGTAGAGCCTTTTATGTCCAACGGGTACAGATTTATCAAGTTTAAAAAAAATGTTTATTCTGTTGATGTATAAGCAAAATATTGTTGATGTGATGAATTGATGAAATTTAAAAAAAAATTATTTTGTTTATACGCGTAAAACTTTTATGATATTGGAAATTCTAAAGTGTTATATCTAGCGAATTTGTTTGCATCTTCGAGACACATCGACGAATCTATAAGTGAACCTTTTATGTCCCACTAGTACAGATTTATTCATTTTCAAAAAATATAGTTCGTTTCATTTATATTTGTTTGCGTCGTCGAGGAGCATCGATCAACCTGTTGTTGAACCTTTTATGACCTACTAGTACTGATTTCTGAAGTTTTGAAAACTGCTTATTCTATTTATACGAGTAAATTTTTGCTGTTATCAGGAACACTACATACGATAGCTAGCGTATTTGTTCGTGTCCTCGAGACATATCTATTCACCTATTGTTTATGTCTGTCCATTGTTTGTGTATGTCCAATTAGTGCATATTTATTAAATTTCGAAAAAATTCTTTATCCTGGTTACACTACTAAAAAATTGTTGTAATTAATAATACAACAGTATTATAAATCTATTTGTTTGCTTCTTTCAGACGCGTCGAATGACCTTTTTACAAACCTTCCAGGACCACTTGTGATCTAGCAATATCGTTTTTTTTTATCCGTACCTACTATTACAGATTCATTAAATTAAAAAAATTGTTTTTTTCATAAGTAAAACATTGTTGACATTGGGAATGATACAGTATTTGACACATTTGTTCGCGTCTTCGAGATACGTGAAATGACTTATTGATGATTCTTCCATGAGCTCTTATGATCTGGCGATGCCGATTAATAAATTTAAAAAATATATCGATAAATATTTAAAATATTATAATACTACATCAGTATATTTGTTCGCTTCTTCGAGAAACATCGATCTACCTATTGTTAAACCAATTTATAAATTTAAAAATATATTGTTTACCTTGTCTATACAAGGAAAATTGTTTTTATATTAAGAATACAACAGTACTGTCTGTGATATATTTATTCGCGTCTGCGAGATGCGTCAGAATGAAAAACAAACATTTTCAATTTCGGAATACAACATTACTACTTTATTCGATTGTTCGAGTCTTGAAGTAGTCAATTTACCAATTAAAGAAACTTTTATGTTTTTCCGTGACCTGATAATACCTTTCTAAAAAAAAATAATTTTTTCATTGTGGGAATATAATAGTACTGAATTTGGTGTAATTGTTCGCGTCTTCGACATGCTTCGTATGATCTATTGAGTAATCTTTGATGATATTTTAAAATATATCAACATCCATTTATAGAATTAAAAATAATGTCTCCAATTTTCTAAAAATAAAATTTTTGCTATAAGATAAAATGATCAACTTTATGAGGAAGAAAATTTATTTTGTGCCTGTAAGGAACAAGTGAATCAATACTTTTTTAACTTCACTTTTTATATTACTGAAATAGATACATTTGTGTGTATGAATTTCTGTGATATGAATGAAAAAGTTACTCAACGGTCCCAGCTGCGATTTTGTTTGAAAGTTCTATAAAATATGTTGATGGTTTGTAACTTCACTACTTTTGAAAGTCAATTCACGAAAGTTTCATAATTTTGCTCTGTGGCGGATCCCGAGGCAGTAAGACAATAGAACCTTTCATCTTCAAATCCCCGACAATCTGAAAATGTTGAACTATATTTTACAGATGCCGTGCTTAATTGAAGAAGAATTTCACTCAGTGTTCTGGATATTTATTAAAGCGTAGTTCTAAATGGATTAAAAATTTAATTCAAAATATGAAAAATTAAATCTGGAAAGTTATTTTTTAACTTTCAGACTAACTTTTAAACTTTCATATTTTATGTAATAAAAACCTTTGGTATTAAAAATATTCTCTTTGCGTATGAGATCATTGTAGGAAAAGGAAGCATATTTTATTTTATTTTTTTTAAATGTTCGTATCCACATTAAAAGTATTCTGGAATGTTTTACAAAATGTAAATTGTACGCAACTCTATATTTATTAAGCACTCACAAAAGAATGTATCAAAATTTATATTTAATCTAGTTTTATATTTTTAATTATAAAAATTCTGTCCTGGAATGAAATTTTTTAATTGTATTTAGAATTTTATCCTAATATAAATCCTACGGGAAATACTCAAATTGCTATATTTTTAAAACAGTAACTTCTTGTAAAATATCACCCTAAAAACGGTTGCTTTTTCATCGAAATAACCTAGCATTCTCCTCAGTGAAACAAATAGTTTAAATTAGACACTAGATTTTAAAAATAACATTTAAGACCAGCATGGATAAAAAATCCATTGATAGAAGTTATTTAAAAAAACTCGAACTTTTTGCCTAAATCGGATCCCTACATTTTTTAATCTGGCAATAATGATCGTTTTTACACACAATATTTTTGATTGTGTATCAGGATCCTCAAAAAGTACAATTAATTTTTCGTTTAACTTGCGCCTTAGAAAATTGTTAAGAAAAAAATGAATTTTCATAGTTTTTCTATTTTTGTATATGTAAATTTTTGTAAATACCGTTAAAGATTTTTAGCGTCTTTATAAGTTTTTATATATTTGTAATTAGCGTTCTATATGCAAAAACTTATTTTTAATGGACACCAATCTCTCAAAAAACAATTTTAAATTCTACAGGAAAAACAAGATCATTTTTAGATTTGAAAATAATTGATAACTCTCGAAAGTCTTAATAATTATATTAGTACGAAGAGTGATTTTTTAATTCAAGAAATGGTTTGAATTGATTTTGTACAAAATAGAAATAATATGCTTATAATTCCAGAATATTTTAAAAGTTTATGCTAGTATTAATGAGAATTGAAATATTTTCGAAAACTCCGGTTATATTAATGATCATTTTTTTGAATTCAGTATTTATTGAAAAGCCCTTGATAATAAGAAAATCCAAATATTCTCGGTTAATGGTAAATTTTTTTCAATTGAAAAGTCTACCATAATATTTTTGTTTTTGAGTTCATTTAGTTTAGTTAAAAATTCCACTACTAGATTAAAATTTTAATTTATTTGCTCTATAACTTTGGTTGGAAATTTAAATAGTTTGTTAAATATTCTATGTTTTTGGTTAATACTTAATTCTCTTCACTTAAAATGCAAGTATTTTATTTTTAGTTAAAATATTTTAAATTCCAAATCAATATTTTCCGATCGAAAATTCATTTGCTTTGTTTCAAATTGTTTTTCTTTCTTTCTTTATTTTTCGTCTTATCTTAAACGAATTTACATATCTGTTTTTGATTTAAATCACTTTTTTTGCTAATATTTGCAATTCCATATTTCGATAAGAATTCATTCTTTTTGCTGTTCAGAAATCAATTACTTGACTTAAAGTTGAACAACTTTGTGAAAAGTGATTTTTTCGTTGTTCAAGCATTATCATTTTAAATAAAAAATTAACTATAATTTACGTACTTTCCTCTTGTAAACACATCTACATGTGTAGAAAATTCGCCTCTCAGCTTGAAAATTAAACAATTTGGTAAAATATTAATGTAGTTGGTAAAAAATGAACTATTTTGTTGGAAATTCATATTTCTGGTAGCACATTCTATTCCTGTAGTTAGCAATAAAGTATTTAGGTGAAAATGAAAATATTATTTTTTAATTTTATTAATTTGTTACAAACTAGTTTGTTTAGTGTTGAAAATTCATCTTTGAGGGTTAAAAATTTAGGTATTTGGTGAAAACTATTAATGGTTTCTTGAAAGTTTTATTATTTTCTTAAAAATTCGAAAATTTCTTAATGTTAACTCTTTTATCAAAGAAATCTTTTTTTAATCTTTTAGGATAGAAAATTCTAAATTAAAAATATAACAATCTTTCAGAAATCGTTTCTTTAATTTGAAAATGCAACTATTTTGTTGAAAATGAAACTACTAATTTTTTTTTTACACGACCCCCATCGTATGTAACACTTTCTGAACTCTTGGCAGACTCCCCTCCCCCATTAGAGTGTCACTCAATATTTGGACGCTCCCCAATCATTCCCTAATTACAATTTTCAAGAGTTTAAGAAAAAAAAAGAAGTGACCATTCTATTCTATTCCTGCGAAAATTTGAAATAAAACCCCAAATTGCAAATGAATTCCCAGCGCAACCTCAAAGAACTTTTCTCCTCTCTATCTCATTTTCTGACTTCATCTAAAAACACCAAGCGCGTTAGAATCTTTGATCCAACTTTTTTTATTTGTTTACCGCCGCCCAGAGGGACTTTGGAATTTCAACGTAGCCCGCAAAGTAAATGTTGCAGCGCATCCTCGGCAGCTAAAGCCTTCCGATAAATTACTGCTTCAGATTGGTTGTAATTAACCCTCGCGGTTCCACGTGGAAAAGTGTGTTTGTGTGGGTGGGTGTGTGTGTACAGTATATATGTGGATTGTATATATGCGTGCAGTAGGGTGGTCAAAAAATGCATTGCACGTTTCCTTTCACTCTCATCAAGTTTCGATTCCTGGAGGAAATAAATCCGTGATTTTTTTTCATTCAAATATTCACACGTGCCACCGGCCACTTCAAAATTCCGTTTGATTATCATGGGGAAATTTTGGATTTTCAAAAAATTGAACTTATGCTCCAGAGTTTCATTAAGACATGCCAAACATTTTAGTGTTGAGAGCAGTATCTACGAAATAAAACAATACTAATAACTTTGATTATTACGCCTCCCCCCCCCCCCCCCCCCCCCCCCCCCCCCCACCCCACCTGCACCGTCACAAATATAACCCATACATGAAAAATCAATTTCTTTCGTCTCTTTCATACAAATAATTACTAATGGACAATTTTAATAGTGCCCATGACTTTATAAACAATATTTAATTGTTTAAATAAATGTAACTTCTTTAATTATTTATTTCCAAGAAATGTGAAAAATAATTTTTTTTATTAAAATGTAATAGTTGGTATATGTATGAAGTATTACATTTTTGTTAACATTATGTAATTATTGAAACCACTCATTATCGTTTATTCAAATCGTTTCTAAACATCGATTCAGAGGTATCCAAATTTCTTTCAAATTGGTATTCTATACTTCTTTTTGGTAAATAATTACAAAATTTGGATACATTTCTTCTAATTTTTCAAAAATCTTTATTTGTTTAAACCATTTTTATTTGCGCCAGCAGTTTTTTTCGATAACTTAAAAAAAATGAAATAAAATAGAATACTTACAATTATTTTTCTGAATGTATAATGTATAGAAAATATATATTGATAACTTTTTAATTGTTTAAACAAATATAATGCGTGTGAACAATTATTTTTTCACAAATATTTTAAAATCGTATTTTCGGAATCAAACGTAATATTAACGGCTTAGACTAGTAGTAAATTCTGCTAATTGCATTATGCATTTGATTATACAATTAATTCTTGTTTATTTTTTTATAATTTCCTTTGAATTGATTATTGATGGCTTACATCTTTTTTGGCGTAACATTGAATAAGAATGAGAGTCATAATAAAACTTTAATTATAAAAGCGAATTATTACATGCTTTATATTTTTACAATCTATAGCATGATAATATTATAAAGAAGTACTTTCACTAATGCAAATTATGATTCAAGTTTCAACATTTTCTCTGAACGAAATGCTATATTTCAGGTAATTTATAATAATTAAAATAATTAAAACATTAGTTGGATTAAATTTCAACAATTAGTACAATTTATCTATAATCAATTAAATAATAAAAATCATAAGACAAGCTAATTTTGAAATTGCAGTAATGAATAAAACAGCTCAAAGAGGTGTTAAATTAATATCGGATTTTCATGTGCTTTTTTAACTGCGTTGTAGTTAGAAAGCATATAAAATGGATTTTGATTGTATATTATCGTAAAATTTTTATTTTAAAAATCTTTTATGAAAATAAAGCTGACATAGTGGAACACACAACAAATATATATTAATATATATTCACGAAAATAATTCTAGGTGTTATGTTTTAAATTATTGATCCACATTTTTTAATATAAAACTGCTTGAACTAATAAGAATGGTTTAAACAATGAACAATGAAATTCCGTTTTTAACAGAATTCACTACTAGCCAACATCAACTAACCTTGGTTTTAATTCAGGAAACACAATTTTTCAAATATTTGTGGAAAAATAATTGTTTAAATAAATTACATTTGTTGAAGCAGTTAAAAAATGGTTCATTTATTTTTTGTACACACTATACATTCATAAAAATAATTGTATGTATTCTATTTTGTTTCTTTCTTTTAAAGTAATTGAAAAGAAAGTTTGTGCAAAACAATCATTCAAACAAATAGAGACTTTTTTTAAATTAGCAGAAATGTATAATTATTTTGTAATTATTCAACAAAAAGTAGCATAGGATACCAATTTTAAACAAAATTGAACATCTCTGGCTCAATTTTTAGAAATTTTAAAAATAAGCAATAACTAATTGTTTAAATAATTACATACTATTGAAAAAAGTTACTACTACAAACAATTACCAATTATTATATTTTAATCACAAAATGCGATTATTTTTTTAAAATTTTTGCAAATAAATAATCGTTTAAATAAGGTACATTTATTTTTAAAACCAAAAATTATTTAGAAAGTCGTGGGAAATATTCAAATTGTTCATTAGTCATTATTTATATGAAAAAAATTACAGAAATTGCTAAAAATTAAAAATAATACGTAAGAATGTAGTATTATATTTTTGGGTCCTATTTGGGGCGCTGCAGGGGGGGGGTCAGGATGACTTAAAAATAAAAGTTATTAGTATTGTTTTATTTCGTAGACACCCATCTACAATCCCTAAAAATTTTGGCACGTTTTGATGAAACCCTGGAGCATGAGATTAATTTTTCGAAATTACAAAATTTCCCCATGTTAATGAAATGGAATTAGGCAGTGCCAGGTCCCACGTGATAATATTTAAATTTCGAAAAGAAACTGCATTTGTCATTTTTAAAATAATAGACAAACTAAAGTTTTTATTTTGATCAATTAAGGAATAAAAATGTTCAAAAGCCATATGATAAACTATTTCAATACAATGACAAATCAGAAAAGTTAAAATTTTTTTAATGGTAATTTTTCGAGCCGTAAAGGGGAAAATTTAATACTATTACAATCCCTAACAGTCTCTATCAGAATTATTTTATTTCAAAAGTAATAATCAAAATGTCTTTTCTCTCCTCACATCAACTTTAAATTATGAGAATGAGAAAACATTTGCTATAAAAATCGATTTTTATATAATATAAGTGACCCTAACTTCCTTACTCTTTGATAAAACGTATTATTATTATGGGTCAGTTTATTCGTTTTGACCTAAGGAATCTTTTTTATTCTCGCTTCAACTTTAAATTATGTTAAAGAAAAAAATTTTAGCATAAAAAACCATATTTCAAAACATTATGCATTACCATAGCTTTCGTACTCTTAAATAAAATGTACCTATATTATAAGTAAATTGATTCGTCTCGAATCAACACTTTTTTTTATTCTTACATTAAGTTTAAATTATGAAAATGAGAAAATTTTTTCCATAAAAATTGATTTTCAATATAATATAGGTGACCGTAACTTCCATACTCTTTAATAAAATGTATTAATATTATAGGTCAATTTGTAGCCAAAGAATATTTTTTATTCTTGCATTAATTTCAAATTATGAAAGTGAAAAAATACTTACTACGAAAATCGAATTAAAAAATGTATAAAAATAACACAACTTTTTCTCTTCTTTGATCAAATTTATTAATATTATATTTCAATGGATTCGCCTCGAACCAAGGAATCTTTTATATTCCTGCATCAACTTTGAATTATGTTAACAGAAAAAGTATTACTATAAAAAATCGATTTTTGAAATATTGTTAGGTGCTAAAAAATGCAATAAATCTCTGGAAAAATTGTTTGGTCAGTTTCAAGATATTATAGTCGAAAATAAGCCCTCGAAAATTTATGAATGTATCTGCAACTGTTTGCAAGTTACCGTGTTCAAAAAAAAGTGTGAAAACCACGCGCATCCACACATGCACACAGACACTCGGACAAATGCTTAGAACACTCTTTCAGACATTTTTAAATTGAGGAATGTTTGAATAAATAAATTTTCAAATTTTCAACAATTTTACCATGGCAAACCTTCTTCTACCCGTGTAGTCATTTTTCTATGGCCCAGTCTAGGGCCAGGCCAGGTCAAATCTGGCCCAGCTCAGGAAAATGGAACTGGACCCGATCGCTGATAAAACACAAGGCTGACATCTGACCGCCCGATCGGTACCCCACCTGGCCCCGACCAATTTCCCGTTAAGCGCCATTTTTGAAATGTATACTTTCTTATAATTTTATTTATAATAATAATTTTTAAAAAAGAGAAGTAAATAAGGTAAACTATATTTTTTATTTAAGTACCAAATATGAACACAAATTTAAATGCAAGCTAAATATATTTTTTAGGCTTTCCGACTCCGTTTTTTACGATACGTCCGCCCCGGTCCTTCGCATCCCCAACGATGTCATTGATATGCGCAAAGCTTCTTCCATAGTGACAGAGTAAATTATTTAAACACTGATTTTATTGACCATAAAAAAGTTTTGTTATTTATGAAAACAGTTCTTCAATCGACACCAGGTTCATCCAATCCCATCCAATTGAGACCAGGTCAGGTAATTTAGGGCATGGAAGTTGAACCTTACAATTTCACAAAAAATACGTGGAATTCAGATTTTCACATTTTAATCGTATTTTAAGTCCTACTTTGGAAAAGCCATGGAAAACTCGAGATTAACCCTATTTAAAACAATCCTCATGTAATTTTCGGGCGAAGAAACACGAGGAAATCCGCAAGGATTTTCAAATTCCTTGAGTATTAATTCCCCGAGGATTTTTTTAATTGGGAATCTTCAACTCCTTTATGAGATATTACAATTAGTTTATTAAGAAATCGAGTTTGTAGTACATTTATCATATGAATTTTATTGGTTGTAGTCAAGAATGTGAATTTAATTCAATAAGAGAGAAGAGAAACAGGGTTTTGAAGAGAAATCGAGGTTATCATTTTAGACTAGCTGGTTACATATATACCTTAAGTGTCGGCTGAAGAAATACTCTCGATGATTCAACTCTTGTTAAAAAATATTTACTGTTATCTAGAACATGCTAAATAAAACGCTACCATTTATATTAAACCTCATTAGCTTCTTTGAACACGAAACTCAGACATCACGGGCAAATTCTTATCGCGCGCAGCTCGCAAGTTTGAGCGCGCCTATGGCGGGCGTCTGTTGAATCTCGCGCTTCGTGCTCGAACATAATTATACCTCGCGATTCGTGCTTGCATATTTATTCTTTTCATTTAGAATGCTTGAATAAAACTTTATCAAAACGATCTCTTTCAGAACGCAGTATTTATCTGTGTTCATATTCTGAATTTTCTACTCAATTAAGTATAGTTGAAGATCAAGTTTCTCAAAGCACTGTAGGATTTGAGTTATACATTATCATCATGACACTCGCACTGCGCGCTTTATTCTGGACAGAAATTTGTGAATATATTTTATTCAATCTTTTTTTTTTGTCAGTTTGGTCTTTTTTCTACAAATTTTGTATTTTCAGTGTTATATTTCACGAATAAAACAAAAATTAAGCGTCCCATCAAGAAATGTTTTTTAACGAATTTGCAGATCTTTCTTATAATCACAATTTTGGTTTATTCAAATTTTTTCGTATACTGTATATTTTGACCACAGAATGGAATTTATCAATATATTTTCTGCAATTAAAATTAAAATTTTCAATTTTTAAAGAAAATCTAAAAAGTTGTTATGATAATCTTGTATGACTTTCAAAAATCAATGTTTTCCTTCTCCTGACTTTTATTATATCGAGCATGGTTTGGCTAAAAATTTTTATTTTCGATTAATTTATAAAATTTTTAAAATGCTACAACTTAGAGAATTTTCATTTTATCGGAGAAAGTCATTTGAATAAATTTTTTTTATCCAAAAAAGTCATTAGGATAAATTGTTTGTTCTTTTTAATACTATAAATATCCGTACATAGAATTTTTGAATTCAGAAAAAAGTGATCTCAAAAATTTTCAAAATGCGTTCACTTTTTGAATTTTTATCAAAAATGGCTGGTTCGCGAACTTGTCCTTTCTTTTAGGACCTAAAAAAAGTGTGCCAACGATGAATTTGACTCGTTCATTTTTCGAGAGTTATCGTGTTTACGGACGGACGGCCGGACGGACGGACAGACAGACAGACGCCATCGTGAAAACCTGATTTTCGGATTCAGGGGGTCCCGAAACATGGAGATCCGTTGAATAAGTGCGATAACAAATTTCCGACAATTCTAATACTTTCTCAATCATAAATGATGAAAATGTAAAAAGTGGTCTCAAAAATGTTCAAAATGCACTCACTTTTTGAATTTTTGTCCAAAATGGCTGCTTAACGAGCTCGTCCTTTCTTTTAGGACCTGAGAAAAGTGTGCCAAAGATCGATTTGATTCGTTCCGTTTTTCTAAAGTTATCGTGTTTAGGGACGAACGGACAGACGGTCAGACAGACAGACAGCATCGTACAAAATTGAATTTTGGATTCAGGGGGTCTCGAATCGTGGAGATCCGTTGAAAAACTGTTGCGTCAAATTTCGGACAATTCTAATACTTTCTCAATCATAAATTATGGAGATGTAAAAATGTTCACGCAATCTCAATTTAGAGGTTTGCAGCCTTAAAAATAACACAGGCCGACAAAATCAGGTTGACCCTCTGACACAGAAACCAGAATATACTTTTACGAAGGCTTTTGGCATGCTGCATCCGAATCTTGGGTTCAAATTTCTCCATTGGCTCCGGTTTTCGATTTCTTCATTCATTCATCTTGTCTTCGGTTTAGGGAAAAAATCGCTGTTTTTACACTTTTGGGTTAGCATATCTCGGAAACTGGAGCTAATTGAGAAATTTTGACCCAAGATTCGGATTCAGCATGCCAAAAACCGTCGGAAAAGTATATTCTGGTTTCTGGGTCAAAATCTTGTCAGCCTGTGTAATTCATTCACTTGACAACAAGGCTATTTCCCTAAATTCGGACTAGGTGGCGTTGCAATAATTAACCGGTCTGGCTCGGGTATGGGTCGCTGAATTATCACAATCTGGCCCGGAAGATATGAAACCAGGGCCAAATCGGTAATTGGAAAAATATATGTTGATTTCTGCACGGACATAAGAAAGCAAAAATTACGGATTTATTTCCTCCGGATTTGGAAACTTGGGGGGGGGGGGTGACTTGTCATTCAGAGTGAAAAAAAATTTGGAATTTATTTTTTGGGCAACCCTAATGTACACAAAAGTGTGCGTGTATCATATAGTGTGTGTGCATTCTACACAGGCAGGCTTCTATGAAGGTGCTTAAGTGTACAGTCAGCTACTAGTGCCACCGCTGCAGCAGATGCGTAAACGAGATATGAGCTTACAAAAGACGCGCGCTTCATGCAACATCTATAGTTATACGCGTGCATTCCCCAATGCCCCTCTCCTTCCACCCTCTTGTCTTTTTTTAAACTCTCTCATTTCCTTTTGCTTTACAAAACTTTAAAGCGTAATTGAACGTCAACGGGCTTGCTCAAGTACCGACTGGACTCGTTTCAGAGCATTTTTCTTGCTTGCTCATCCCAACATAGGAGTTATGCATGCGGATACTTTGACGATATGCAAACATGACGAGCAGACAGATATTTTTTGGCTTTGATGCACAGAGTCCATGATTTTCCTTCTTGTGGAGCTTTATAATTGT
>NC_046660.1:50625662-50667123 GCF_010883055.1 Belonocnema kinseyi
GCAAAAGCCTCGTGGACCCTAAGAACACGGAGCGACCCAAGGACAACCGCCTTCTGCATTTTTCCCGCAAGTGTTCTAGCATATTGTTGACACGCAGGGATATTGTAACCCGAAACTTTTATGCTAAGTTAACTAAGTCGATGCAATCAATAAATTTGTTATCGGAAAGTTGTGATTAGGTGTTTAACAATAAAAAAGGGGGGTCTCTAAAGAGAAGAATAAGCTTCTTCTTTTGTCTTCCAGAATATTTTCTTTTATTGACATCTCTAAGCTAGCCTATCTTTACATTAAGGTCTCTATGCCCTGTGCTAAGTGTATTTTCTGATTATGATTATTTATATTCATAAATCTTTACTCGAGTAAATTTTTAATTTAGAATAATCTAATCTGATTATTGTCAACTTCGGCCAACCAACTTATCTAAAACTATGACTTCCTTGCTAAGGATTCGATTCCTATTCCTATTTCACACGATATTGTTTTTGTTATAAAAATTACATAAAATTATCTCAAATCTATTAATCTTTGATTTCAATTCTATTCGGAATGCAAAGTCTCTTCCTTTCGGCACATTTATCTTCTACTAATCTTCAAAGATCCAAATTATTATTATTATAATGAAGTGATCTGATGAGAGCAGTCTGCCCAGACATATTGGAGAAAGCCTGGTTTTACCCCATCATTGACGGACTGGGTTGCAGTCAAGTACACGATGGGGGGACCTACAGCTTAAGGTGGGTTCCGAACCACCAGAACCTCGGTAAAGGTACATTGAAAAATTTCCAGAGGTACCAGCTCAGGGATCGAACCCCGGACCTCTGAGGTGAAGTCCGAGTGTCTAACCAACTGAGCCACCCAGGCTTATTATTATTATTATCTCTTCTTTGCAGATGCTGATTTTTATTCTTATTCAATACGATTTAATTTGTGTTTCTCACACTTGCAAAAAAAGGAAGAAAACTTACTATCGGAGAAAAGACGGGTTAATGACCTTAATTTCGTAAGGAGGAAATAGTCCACGATTTATTTACGACTATTCAAACTTATAAAAATACAGAAGGGATGATTAGGTCCTAATCTTACTTCCTACTTAGAGTTGTGAATATTACAAATGGTGAATATTGCAATGAGTTAAGGCTTGGGTTGAGAGTCACTCGGACCGCAGGGAGACTCTTTTAGAAGTTATAAGTATTTAGGACTAAACTGGCGCTAAGAAGAGCATTCCTGAGCCGACCCTAGCAAGATTTGTGACTTCCGTTATTTCGGAATTTTGGACGTATGGACCCGGAGTCCCTTTAGAATATTTTAGAGATATTTCTCTCCCTGTTTTTCTCTACATCGTTTCTTCTTACTTTCATTCAGTTCTGATTCCTTCCGAAACAGGTAGAGTAGTAGAATTTCTCATCCTGATCAAAGCAGTCAAATTGATTGAAGAGTTATAAATTTTTAAGTTCTATTTTTTTGGGCAAGTGTCACGGTGAACCTGGATGTCGCCCTAAAATATTAACAAAAAAATTATATACAGATCAAATCCAATTCAATTTTACAATTTTCAAATCCCTCGCGATAAATCCAAGATAAATATCAATCTGACATGCCCAATACCATGGAAAGCTCTCAGAAGCTATTATAAAATTTCACTCTGAAATCGCTCAAATCGTAAAGTGGAGTTAGAGTCTTTAATTGAATAGTTCTTCTTTATTCATAATGTGTCCTTCGTAATGTGTTCCTTCTCATACTCTCAGATGACTCAAACTCTTTTTGGAAGAAGTTAAATTAGCCAATTATTTAGACTGGATATTTTAACTCGCTGCACCGTGTTTTTTTTAATATGAGAAAAAGATGATGAATCCTCGATCCCTTCTTCCAATTTTCATTTTCATAAAAGCATTTATAGATCAAGTATTTTACATAGATGGTGTAGACAAATGAGGATTTTAATTTGTAGTATCTATCCTTCTCGGAATAAGGCTACTTTAATTATAGATTATAATAATAATATTTCGCATGTGTCAAGTGATATTGCACGTATGTAATAAGATAATATTCAGGAGAAAATTTTAACAAAACTTTTTCGAATTTACTCAAATTTACGTAATATCGGACGAGTGGAGTCGTCGGAGTCTGCACTCCCATTTTCATCCTGCAAGAGGCATCTTTTAAAATGACTTGCACTATATATTGCCTATTGCACTTTTGCCTATATATTTAGGTTATTTCTTGTAACTCGTAAGGTACTAAATATATATTTAAATGTATAAATTTCAGTTCAAAAATCAGAACAAGTTTTCAGATTATATTGATCCCGAAATTGGCTCAAAATGATTTTCAAGGCTTTCCTGCAGATTTCTGATTTTCTATTTGGTCAGAATTATAGGGCTTTATTCATACAGGGTTTATAGCACAGTTAGAGGAAACTTGGAATTTTCCTTTCATATTGAAATTCATAATTTTCCGTTCAAATTGAAATTCATAATTTTCCTTTGATATTGAAACTCATAATTTTCTCAAATTTTAGTTGATAAGCAAACTATTTTTGGTTAAAAGGTCATTATTTTAGCAGAAAAGGCTACTATTCTATTTTTGTCTGGGAATTCGTCTTTTTGGTTGAAAACATACTACATATGGTTAAAA
Organism: Belonocnema kinseyi; assembly: GCF_010883055.1. Taxonomy (NCBI): domain Eukaryota; kingdom Metazoa; phylum Arthropoda; class Insecta; order Hymenoptera; family Cynipidae; genus Belonocnema; species Belonocnema kinseyi. Next base: position 50,628,297 of record NC_046660.1, read on the forward strand.
ATTTAACTATTTAAAAAAAACATTTCAGAATGTTATTCTTTTTGGTTTGAAATGTCTCTTTTTAGGTTGATAATTCAACTAACTAATAAATTAGCGTCGAATAAATTTCGAAATAAAATTTGACAGCTCTACTGATTAAAACAATCAATAATTTTCGATTTTTATTGTTATTTCATAATAACACAAATAAAAAAGACAAAATAAACAAAAATAGAAGGAAGGGGATTCGAATGATTGCCTTCTCTTTTTCCCTTCCTTTTTTTTCAAAAAAGGATTTTTTCCTATTCTTTTTAAAGAGAAATTTTATCCTTTTTCAAGTCGCAATTGAAACATTTTATGGTTGTTTTCCAAATTTAATTGTTCAATTCTTTGTTTTATTTTCAGAAATTCTGCCCAATAATCAGAATTAGATGCCACGGTTTGATATCCCAAGTATTAAATTTGTGGTCTTGGAATTTATTTATGTATTGTTTATTGATGGACTTTTTTTCTCAATTGGAAATCTGATGCAGCATTCAGTCTCGGTCAAACGGAAATGAGAGGAAAATGAATAGAAATGGGTGCGGCGTCGATCCCCGTCATCAACAGCTATTCGCTATATAAGCAATTAAGTGCGTAATTATATGAAACCACATTCGCACACGTTGCTGGCTATATACGTGCTGGCGTTCGACGCTAAACCACAGAGCAAATCATTGTCGTCCGTTGTTGAACGTGCGTCCACAAGACGTCCCGACGTATACGAGAAACGTTCCGGACATTCACTTGATTTATACAATTTTCGCGATGAAATTAATGTCACAGAAACGACTCTAGGTTTTCACGGAAAAGTGCATTCTGTACAATGTCCATAAATCGTCAGAAACGTCAAAACGGAAACTAAAATCACGTTTAGAATGGAGCTCGTTGAACAAAATGAAGTTCCTGAATATGAGCACTCTTACGTAAAAAGAAGAGTACACACTAAAAAAAACTTTCGTGATATTTACAATCAGCTAGTAATAATACGTGCAGTTTATTTTCAAATTACAATATATAACCTTATTAATTTACGATACTACAGCACTCATTTGCAATCTAATGTGATTTCACTTCAGGTGACAATGTGAAAATAAAATAAAGGTTGTTCTATTTGCAGTCGACTGTGAAATCACTACGTCTGATGATGGAAATTATTTGATCGACGTGCGACATAGTAAATTTAAGTAAGTTGGAAAATTTACTTTTGGCGTTAAGTACACGAAAGACTATGTAAATTTTGACGTTTGCTTTTCTAACCTGAGGGAATTATTCCGCACGGACAAACGCCGCAGAATTATTTGGTGGAGGTAAATTGGGACCATTCGGATGAAGTGAGTGCAAGTCGTGCCAAAGGATGAGTTCCGGAGACGCCCGAACGACCTTTTGCCATTTGGTGCGAATTTCATTGGTTGTTTTGTATGTTATATGGGTTTTAACCTTTTTTTTATATTTCGGACAACTTGGAAATTTAGAAAGGGTTATTATATAAAAATTCTATTATATATAATATACAACTATGTACATATAATACTATAAAATTCTATTTCTATTAACTACAAAGGATGCTTAAGTTTAACAGAATAGTTTAGAGAGACTAAACCTCAAAAATACTATTTTGACAAGTGTGTGTTGACTTACAACCGGAAATAATTTCACGGTCAACGACGGGACATTTAGGTCCTGGATTTTTTTAATGGCGAGCGCAGTTTGAGAAGAGAAATATGTATTTTTATAGAATTCTGATCATTTACTATGTGCTGCGCCAATCGAATAATTTCCATCGTCGCAGGATATAAATTTACACCAACTTTTTTTCACAGTGTAATTGGAGAAGTATTTAAGGCCATGTGACGAGAGGGTCAGGTGACCAAACCTGCTGTTCGATTTTTCTTTCCCAACTTACGTCTAAACGAAATAAGGTATCGCTCTGAAAGTTTGGGAAATGAGAGAGGAGGTAATAAAGTCCATGTTTCTGCTTTGTTTCGGTGGAAATTTTGAAACAAAATTTTTTTTGAAGAAAATACCAGTGGAAGCTTTCTTTCCCAACTTATGTCCACATGGAATGAGATATTGTGTTAAAACTTTGGCACGATAAATAAAAGGCATGCAAGAATTGGTCTCTCGTCCTAAATAATTAGAATAGTGAAAAAAGTTTTTTTTTAATTTCTATTTTGGAGAAATAACGACCGTGCTGTCGTTAAACCCTGCAAGCAATTTGTAATGTTGTCAATTTGCTAGTTATGAGGTTTATATTTATCAAAGTGGGACAAAAAAAATCGCTCACGAATATTATGCACCAATAATGCAAAAACTAATGTTTGTACTTGAAATGCAAATAAACATATTTGGTCCGACATACGTATCAGTCTGGTATCAGCTGTGTCAAAACAGCCTTAGCGCAGCGAGTAGACGACTTCGAACTTCTAGGGGTCTGTGGGTTAAATAGATTGCATGATTACCATCAGAGAAAGTTAAAAGTCAAACTTCTGCTGTCAAACCTAAATGTGTCCGTCGATAATCATTATTTGCATAAATAAACTTTTTTCTTTCTCCAACTCTTTGCAAGACCACAAACGATCCTTTAATATTTATTAACATTTCCCGGAAAAAACTTGCGCGTTATTGAAACTTTTATTTTTCAATATGGGTGAAAAAAATATTGATCTTAGGGCTAACTTGATCAGCTGTTACACTCATCACATTGGCCTTAAATTTGAAACAAAGTCAATAACTTTCAGTGTATACTGACTTAAATATTACATAAGATTCCAGAAGATTTCATGAGTTGCAGGAAATCAGTAGACAGGCGGAGCTGTTCATGGATCACAAAACCTACTTTACCGACTTTGAGAACGTTCTGCAGCTAAAATGTTTCATGTCTGTGCAAAGTTTTGCAGAATGTTTTCAAGGGGTTCCGATGACATCAAAAGATGATATTGCACAATTCTGGAAAAAGACTTTCCGTAAACTACTTCCATATTATTTATTGTCTTAATTCAAATTACGTGTAACCACTTTGAGGGTTACATTTTTGTTTTTCCTTTTTTCTTATAACTTTATGACGCAGTAGAAAATTCAATAACAAATTGAAATATAAGCTTGAAAAAGTTAAACCAAATTTTAATTGGGACAATACATGACCTTACAATAGTTTACACAAAGTGTTCTTTTACAATTGTGCAATATCACTTTTGACACCCTTTCAGAACATTCTAGAAGCTTAACACGGACATAAACCACTGTAGCTGGAGAATGTTCTCAAAGTCGATAAGTTAGGTTTCGTGATCCAGAAACATCCTTGTCTATTTACTGATGTCCTGCGATCCATGAAATCTTTTGCAATTTTATGCAATATTGAAGTCAGCCTACACCAAAAATTATTGAACTTTTTTTCAATTCGCATACTTCTCCAATTACTCTTGTTTTTACGTAAGAGTGCTCATATTTAAGAACTTAATTTTATTCAACGTTTCGTAATCCAGAAATGTCCCCTACTGCCGATTATAAATGAGTTTAACTCCTAAAAGCTAGGTTTTCACGGTATAGTGCACTTGTACAACATCCATGAATCGTGAAAAACGTCAAAACGGAAACTAAAATCACGCTTTAAATGTGGCTCGTTGAACAAAATGAAGTTCTAGAATATGAGTTCTCTTGCATAAAAAAAGAGTAATTGAAAAGGTGTGTGAATCGAGAAAAAGGTCAATTGTTTTTTGCTTGCAATGACTTAAATATTGATGGGATTGCAAAAGATTACATGGATTATAGGAAATCAGTGAATAGACCGGGCTGTTGCTGAATCACGGAACCTACCTTACCGACTTCTAGAACATTCTGCATCTAAAGTGATCCATTTCCCTGCCAAGCTTCCAGAATTTTCTTGAAAGATCCCGATGATATGATAAGATGTTGTTACATAATCGTGAGAGAGGAATTTGTATAAATAACTAAAAGCTTATTTATAATTTCAAATAGAAATTTCGCGTAAACGCTTTTAAGGTTATAGTTTGGTCTGTCCTTATTTTTCTAATAACTATATGACACAGTACAAAATTTACAAACAAATCCTACTATAATCTTGGAAGTATTCAGTTGAAATCTCATTGAGATAATACACAAATAACCTTAAAATTGTTTATGCAAATTCGTCTCACAATTGTTCGATATCATTTTGTGACATCATCGAGACGCTAGAACATTCTAGAAACTCACACAAAAGTACACAAACTGGCGACTTTGCACAAAGAAACTTTACACAGACATCTTTAAAATTGCTTGATATTGAAATCCATGAAAATTCCTTAGAATCTATTGAAATCATTGAAATAGTCAGAAATCTATATAAATAAGTAGAAATGATTCTACAATCCTCAAAAAAATAAAATTTACTTTGTAAAATTGTCCATAAATCCTTTAAAATCCCTTAAGGTTTACAAAATCTCATTATATCTTCCAAATCTTTCAAGATAAATTAAAACTTTTATTATCCTTGAAAAAAATTTTTGCAATCTCTCCATATATCTTTATAATTGTTGGAGTCTGTAGAAAACCCCTTTGAATAAAATTTAATTTATTTCAGCAAGTCCTCTAGAAATTAGTTGAAATACCTTAAAACACATTGAAACCTTTAGAAAACGTAAAAATCTATTAAAATAAAGCCGAAATAATTTTTAAATCTCATACTTATAAATTAAATTAAACTTCTTTGTTAGATTTTTCTTTAAAAAAACGTTTAAATAATATCTAGAAATCTTTTAATAGCTGTGAATACCTTAAAATTCCACTTTCTAGAATCTTTTTACCTGAAAATCCCTTGAAATCTTTAAAAATCCTGAAAAATTATTTGGAACCCATTAAAATTCTTTCAAACTCCTTCAAATTTTAAATGTTTGGAAGCCTTAGAAATCCCCTAAAATAAAATTTAATTTATTCCCTAATGTTATAAAATCAGAATCTTTTTAATTTTGTTATATCCTTCAAAATCTTTAATATCCATAGACATCCTTAAAAATATGTAATTGCAATATGTCTCTCGCAAATAAGTTAAATTAAACTTATTTATTATAATTCTCTAATAAACTTATAAAAAAGTCTTAAAAAATGTCTCAAAATTTATGGAAATTTCCTGGAATTTCTGAAAACTTATTGAAATCATACGTCAAATTAGTAAATAAATCATTGAGTTGTGCTTTTACTATTTTTTCGCATTAATTCTTGCAATATATTGAAATTCTTTATTTTCATAAACATAATCTTCTAATGATTTTCTACAATGATCTTTCTAGAATCGCAAACAAATTGTAAGAAAATCATTGTAGGAAAATCATTATAAAACTATACTGAATATCCTATGATATTTTTTGTAATACGTCTAAAGGGTTAACAAAAAATTTACACGTACAAAAAATTAATTGTTGAACCAAAAAAAATCATTTTCAACAAACGAGCTGAGTTTTTAACCGAAGATATATTCTTTCGATTAAATTGATTAATTTCCAACATAATTTAGCATATCACAATAATCCTATAACTTCATGTTTATGATTTTCTAATAAAAATTGCATACTAAATTTTATTTCTAAAATTCAAATTCATCACATTATTCGGTCATATTAGATCATTTTTATTTTAATATAATTCAAATTTATAGCAAATTATTATAATTTTAAACCTAAAGGCAATAATTTTAATTAGCCTAAAATTATTGAATAATTTTATTTATATTTATTGCAAGGGTGCTCATGAGATTGCTTAAGATTTCAAAGAGAAAGGGTACACCAGATTGCAAGAGTATATAACCCCTTGCCTGTGGTGAAGCTGAGAGAGCAGCTTTTGTAATTTTTGTCGGATACTAGATGTACTTTCTTCGAAATTAGAGTCTCTTCACATACAGGCTGGAGGGGCTTCTATGAATATTCGATGTAATGACATACGACGACAGAAGTCTTACATGAAAATTTAGATTAGCGACACTAAACCTCGTTTGGCATTGACTTTTGAAAACACTGGACGAGCTCTTATTATAATCTTTTGCGTACAAAGCACAAGTCCAAGGTTAAAAAACCCGAAAGGTCATTGCTGGGTACAGAGTGAAAATATTTCAACCAAATACAGAAGAATCATGATCTCTCTACTAATGATCTTGTAAAAATTATAAGAACAGTGTCCAGTTTCCAAATACTGAAGAAAAACCTATATTATGAATTTTACGTAAAGAGCAGAATTCGAAAATTACGAAACTGGAAAGGCCCTTAGCAGAGGGTGATTGAAAGGACCTAATTCAAATAGAATATAAACATGATATCACACTGAGTGATTTTAGCAGGCCTAACAAAAAGTGTAGACTTTTTAAATTACAGAACAAGTCTTCTTATAAATTTCATACTGCGTAAAGGGCAGAAATCGGCGTTTTTTGGCAGACTGAAAACACCTAATTATATGCTGAGTAAAATGACCTGATGTATCCTCCTAATCAAACGTAAATTCGTTTCTGGGGAACAGACAGGTACAGAATCCGTGTTTTAAAATACTCTACAATCTTTCATTATAAATTTCTCGTAAGCAGCAGAAATCGGAGGTTACTAAAAAATTTTGTGAATTAACACAGTATTGCGTTTAACATTGTATAATATCTGATTCATTCAAAGCGTTGTATTATTTGGTATTAGTATTTAGTGGTATTCAATTGCCTAATATTAGGTACCACATATTTAATCAAATAATGTGAACATAAGAGTGCCCCGAAGTGTTTAGAGGTTTCTCTAAGCCTGTTTATGTCATAACTTTAATTTCCTTAGATTAAATTATTTTTAAAATGTCGATGGGCGATCGACAAAAATCTGAAATTTCGAAATACAAATTTTGCATATATTGTAATATAAATCCTGTTTATATTATTCTATTAAAAAAATGTTTGAGAACCATTGAATACCAATAATTGAATCTGATCCACAAATTTGCATATTTCAAGCCCGATAATATCTCCAAAATTTGAAAATTAATTACAGGGCTTCTTTCTCAATAAATTTGAAATAACTCTTGCGAATGAAAAAATGTATTTGCCTTTAATTTTTTTTCTTTAGTTGAAAACTGAGAAAATTCATATTCAAAAATAAAATGGCCAAATGGAACCTGTAAATAATTTTTTTTGATAAAATAAAATATATAGCAGTATGTTTCCATCAAAATAAATGAATTTAGGGGTTCATGTTTGGAAAATAAACAAACAACGCTTTTCAGTATATGAGGTAGATTTAATTAAGTGATATAAGTACTTTGTCAAAATTAATAACCCGACTAGCTCCCGATTAGTGCCCGACTTTTAATAGGGCTAAATGGGGTTATTTCCACACGGGTAATACATGATTTACTGAAGTCAAGTTTTAATTGACTAGATATGGTTGGTACTATCCAGATAACAATTTAATGTTCCAGTAGAAAAGATAGTTTTAAGTCAGACGAAATTTAATAAACCTAAATTTAACATTTTTAGCATACAGAAAAGTTATATATGAAATGTAATTATTGTTTATTAATTCCTTGATGTTGATAATTTAAATTAAAGCATGCAATATATTGTTAAATTTCAAATTAAAAGGAGTAAGAATGAAACGATTCCTTCTAATATTCGAATGAAGCGCTAGTGTTTAGAGGCGCGCTTAGAGTCACCGCATTTTCAATCAAATATTGTAAAAATGGTTAGAAAATCACATGAATTTATTCAAGTAAGGTTTTAATTAAGTAGATATGGTCGATACTGACCAGGCACCAATTTAATGTTAAAGTAGAAAAGATATTTTTAAGTCAGACAACCTTCAATAATCCTGAAAATGACATTTTTAGTATACAAAAAAGTTATATTTGAAATCTAATCGTGGTTTATTAATTACTTGAGGTTGATCATTTGAAATCTAAGCATGCAATATATTGTTCAATTTCAAATTAAAAGACGTAAAAATGAAATGATTTCTTTTAATATTCATAAGAAGCGCCCGTGTTTAGTTGGACAATTAGAGCCCCCACAGTTTAAATCGAATATTGTATAAATTGTTAGAAAATTACATTAATTTCTTCAAATAAGGATTTAATTCAGTAGATGTGGGTATTAATTTTCAGTAATCAATTTAATGTTTCAGTAGAAGAGATAGTTTAAAATCAGACAAAAGTTAATAAACCAGAATTTGACATTTTCAGTATAAAAAAAGTTATATCATTTTTTTAAATTTAATCGTTGTTTATTAATTCCTTGATGTTGATAAATTGAAATTCAAGCATGCAATATATTGTTCGAGTTTAAATTAAAAGACGTAAAAGTGAAACGAATTCATTCAATATTCAATAGAAGCACCAGTGCTAAGTGGAGCAATTAGAGTCGCCACATTTTTATTCAAATAATGTAAAAATTGTCAGAAACTGTCACGAACTAATTTCAGCCAAGTTTTAATTAAGTAGATATGGGCGACAGATATAGTATATTCTGGTCATAAATCAATTTAACGTTTCAGTAGAAATTTTAGTTTTCAGTCAAGTATATTACGTATGAACTTTAATAATTCTTTATTGATTTCTTTAGTTTTATAGTTTAGAATTCAAGCCTTTCATTTAAGTATGCATTTAGATTCGAAATTTTAGACACTTATTTATTTTAAACTTATAGTCTGATGAAATAACCAAGTATAGAGCTGAATTTCTCTTAACAATATCTCTAGGAGATTTTCGATTTAGTAACAAAAGATTTTTTAAACGATAATTTTTTTATAAAATATTTGGTCATTATTTTAAATAAACATTTTGAATAAACAGTTTTCCATCACTGCAAAAGAATATTATATAAACAAATACAGTGTTAATAATTATTTTTCACATTTTTAATATTTTTAAGTTCAAGAATATAAATTAACACTAGACTTGTAATATTTTTCATTCAAAGAACTCATTGTGAAATCCTTCAGCTGAATTCGAATTTGAGGTAAATTCAAATAATTTCGAATCTATATACACAGCTGCACTCTGAGTCATAATATATTTCACAGTTTTTAATTTATTTATCAATTTTAATATTGAATACAAATGTCCCTGTTTAGCAGGTCAAACTGTAAAAGCTGTTAGTAGAGACAGAACAAAATTAAATAAAACGAATAAAGTCTTCTATGCTAGTGATCATGTCTGACCTGAAAAGAATATAGTTCACTTTTTACATCACTGAACAAGCTTTCATCATAAATTTCCCATACAGAGCAGAAATGAAAGATTAATAAACTAGCGGTCAGAGAAGAACCAAGTCTACTTTTTAAAATACTGAACAAGCTCTTACCATAATTTTTCAGTAAAAAGCAGAACTCAAGATTAATAAACTGGAAAACCAATAGCAGAGCCTAAATAAACTTGCTCAAACCCAATGCGATAGAAAAATGACTTCTCCCCTAGTGGTCAGATAAGAGCAGAGTCCGCTTTTAAAAATACCCAAAAAAACCTTCACTGTAAATTCTCTGCGTAAAAAGCAGAAATCAAAGATTATGAAACTGGAAACTGTTAGTATAGGCTGAGCGATATTACTTGAAGCAAGTAAAGTAGAAACCTAAGTCTTCGTGTATCTTGGCAAAGTTTGCCAGAACGGAAGATGAAGTCTTACGTGGCATGGCAGTCGACAGGTGGATGGAAGCTTCGCTCCCAGCATACCAATTACGAGCCTGGAACAAGTAATTGTTGCTCGTTCCTTGCCATAGGAAGCTAGACGAATACCTTCTAGTATACTCTCTACTACCTCACTAGATAGTACCAAGGTAGTAGCAAAGCTGAGCTGGTATATATAGTAGCGTAGGAGTTGTGAAGGTGTAGTTAGAGGAGCAGATGGGGGTAGTGGAGCGTCAGTAAGGTTGATTGTAAAGTGAGGGAGTTGGCTGAGGCGACGTTGGAGTGCAAGCGAGATGGGCTATCGTTCCTTCACCCCTCGACTAATGAGACCGTGCGGTTACATCAGAGGCTGGGGACAAATTGAAACGTGCGAGCCTAGAGGGGCACAAAACAGAGATGGAAAGAGAATCACAGACAGAGACGAGACCAGAAACACGGTGACAGTGAAGCGACCTCCTAATTCTGCCCCCAGCCACTCCTCCAGGTATACCTATCACGTCTGACTACCATTAATGACATTCTTCCCGCTCGGCTGATTATTCAGTGAGTCTCGATTACGAGCAACAGTCTAAATGGATTTGTAAAGTTGAATCACTTCCGGAATGTTTAAACTCATCGTATGGTTCTTGTATGCAGGCCTCGTAGACCATTCCCTGTATTCCCTATTGTACGCTATATTTAGTTAAAGTCCCTAAAGAACCCTATTTTCAAGATTTGGTGCTTATGGTACCCTATTTGCAACCCATTACGTGGCGTTTAAAATTTTTTTAATAAGAGCAAAGCTTTTAAAAGTCAGGGATTTTGAAAAAAGTCGATTATTTTTTACAGTTACTTTACAGAAATTGAACAGCTGTAACAAGTAACTGTAAAAAATAATCTCTTTTTAGTCACTTATTAAAATAAAAAGATGACATTAGTCACTTGTCTTAAAGATGACATTTGTCACTTGTCTTTCAATAAACTAAATCATGGGTTAATATATATATATATATTTCTAAACTGTCTTGAATTCTTTTAAAATATTTCAGGGTATTTTGAAAGATTCCAAGAAATTTTTGATAGATTTCAAAAATTTGAAAGGATTTTTAAGAATTCAAGTTATTTTAAAAACTTTTGAGATATTCTCAAGAGATTTAATTTCAAATGTTTAAGAGAATTTAAAAAGATTCCAAAGCATAATTAATTTCATTAATTTTAAGAAATTTCAAAGAATTTAAACTATTTAGGTGACAGAATTTTCTGGAATCTTGAAAGATATAGAACGATTTTATATCATCCATAAAGTTTTAAGACATTTTAAAACATTTGGCAGGATTTTATAAGATTTCCACATTTTTTGATTATTTTAAGGAATTTTAAAGCTCACATTGGATTTTAATATATTTCCAAAAATTTCAGGAAATATCATCATGAAATTTTAGGGGATTTTATAATATTTTAGTGGATTTTAAATAACTTTCTTACGAGAAGTTAGGTATTTTGTAGGATTTTAAATCATTCCAAATATTTTAGGATGAAAAGCTTTCTAGAATTTCCGAATATACGGGAAGATTTTATAAGACCTATTAGGTTTTAAGATATTTCAAAAGATTGCACTCGATTTTATAAGGTTTTCGAGAATTTAAATGATTGTAAGGGTGTTTTAATGCTATCAACGTAAACTAATAACTTTTCAAGGATTTGAGAGAAAATCACTAGATTTCATAGAGTTTCACAGGATTACAAAGAAATCTTCAATTGATTTTAGTAATTTAATGGGATTTTAAAGGATTTGAAATATTTCAAGGTTTTTTTTAAAGATTTCCACGCATTTTCAAGAGCTTCCAAAAATCGCAAGGGATTCAATAAGATATCTAAGGATTTGATATAGTTCAGAACATTTTCTAATATTCCTATAATTTTTATATTTTTCCAGTAATTTCTCCAAGGATTTAAAAATATTTGTAGGATTTTAATATTTTAATGCAGTTCAGAGATTTTATTCGTAAGAAGTGGAAGATTTCGCAGGGATTCAAAGATTTATAGAGATTTTCAAATATTTCTTTGCAATTTATTTGAAATTCGCCCTGAATTCTTATTGATTGTTTGGGAATTATTTTTTATTTCATTAAATTCTTCTGAATTCAATCAATTTTACACATTTTTTCAATTGGGTAAAATTCCATGAAATCCTTGACATCCTCAGACAACTTTTGTCTTCTGAAATAATTTTGTAAAATATGCTAAAATCTTTTATTTGCTTTGAAATCTCTTAAAATCGCGCGTATTATTGTCAATTCTCTGAAATCTTTTTAAATCTTTAAAGACTCTTTAAAAGACTTTTAACTATAAAATTCTTTAAAATCCACGAAATCGGTTAAAATTCTTTAAAACCCATTGTAATTTTTTTGAAAATTTCTAAATCCCGAAAATTTCTTATAAACCCTTTGAAATGATTTTAAAATGTTTAAATCTCTTTGAATTTTGAGTACTGATTATTACCTAAAAGAAATACCGCATAGTTATAACAATAGTGTTAATAATAGTAATAGTAATTAGAAAATAGTAGTATGGCTGAGAGTGTCTTAAACAAATTTTGTAAACTCTAAAGTTTTCTGAAATCTCATAAACCTTCATGAAATCTCTTAAAACCGCATGAAATACTTTTAAATTTCTGAAATCCGGTGGAATATTTAAACACGCTTTGTAAGATTTTGAACTATAAAATTTTTTTAAATTCATGAAATTAGTTAAAAGCTTTAAAAGCCTTTGCAATTTGTTAAAAACTTAAAAATCTCGTAAAATTTTATAAATACTGGAAAAGATTTCTAACATTTTTTAATCTATCAAAATTTCTGTTATTAATTATTGTTTGGGAGAAATTAACTACATTATGAAAAATCTACAGTAATGGTCAAAACTTTGCGTCCATTCTCGAAAATCGGATTTAAATCAGGCTTGTCTCAGAAGATGAATAACTCTGCGGCAAATGAAGTTACAAAGACTTTTGAATGCGCTAGAAAGCTTATTAAGTTTCATATCCATTGTACCCTACTTAAAATATTTTTGAAAAATATGGACCGAGATACAAAACACCTGATAAAGACTGAGAAATTTTCCATTTTAGATCAATTTTCGATTCTCAAATTCCATTCTCTGGATGCTGAAAGAAAGCAAATTGAGAAAACCTAACTTCGCTGGATTAAAGCATCAAATCTTCGCTTATAATGAGACTAAGAAAATCGTAAAATATTACTGTTAATACAATTATCATAAAAAACGTGGAAGCGTTCCAAAGATGAAAATCGATTCGTCGACCGGCAGTCGAGTTTCTATTCGAAATTAAAGCATTCCATGTAATTGCAACTATATAATTTTTTAGTTACAAGGGTATTTTTTATACAAACGAAACAAATTTATTATTATTTGATACTTTAAGTAAAGAAAACATAAACATTGGCAGAAATTAACATGAAGCTATTATGTCAAGTTTTTATCAAGTAGACATACGCGGTATTGGACAGCCACTTATTCAATCTTCCAGTACTAAAGGTAGTTTCCATTTAGACGAGTGTTATATGAATTTGATATTTTCTGTAAGCAAATATTCTATAAAAATAGAGGTGCTTATTGGATATGTTTTTCATACCACGTTTTTATTTGAACAATATAAACATGTCAGAAATTGATATGAAGTTATTTCTATCAAGTTTTTTTCAAATAGATATGGAGAGAATTACACAGATAGCAATAAAAATTTTCACTTGTTCCTGGCATAAAAAAAGGTTTCTAACGGAGCCAAAAGTTCTGTACATATATTGTATACAACGCGCGTATTAATTTGATTTGAAAAATGCATGGAATTTAAGGAGTTCCTGGAATGCACAGAATGTACGGAATTTATATAACGACCGAAATTCACGGATAACGTGGAATTCCCGGAATTCATGAAATTAATAGAATTCACGGAATTTGAGGAATTCCCGGTATGTATATTCATTGGATTCACGGAATTCAAGCTTGTCACAGAATTCATCTACATCATGAAATTCAAGGAAATCGTGGAATTCATGGAATTCACGAAATTCCAAGGAATTCAGGAAATATATTGAGTTATTGAAATTCAATTGAAGAACGGAATCACGGAATATATGGAATTCCACGAAGTCTTTATTTCCATAATTTCCGTAAATTCATTTAATTCCTTTAATTCTGTAAATTCCTTGAACTCCTTCAATTCCATAAATTCTGCCGTATCCATCAATTTCGTCAATTCCTTGAATTCCGTGAATTCCATGATTTCTTCGAATATCATGAATCTCATGAATTCCGCAAATACCATGAAAATTATGAATTCCTTAATTTCTTTAAATTGTGCGACTTTTCTTATTTCCTCGAATTTCATAAATTCCGTGAAATACATTAATACCTTAAAATCCATGAAATCCGCAATTTCCATTTATTTCGTCTATTCCATGAATTCTGTGTTTTCCATTAATTCCTTGAAATCCGGGAATTTCGCAAATCCAGTTAATTTCGTGCTTTCTGCGAATTCCTGAAATTCTACATATTTGTTGAATTTTATAAATTCCTTGAATTCTATAGATTCCTTAAATTCTACATATTTGTTGAATTTTATAAATTCCTTGAATTCTATAGATTCCTTAAATTCTATGAATTGCTTGAATTTTATCAACTACGTGAATTCCGAAAATTCCGTGAATCTCGTCAATTCCATGAATCCCAATGTATTCTGCGAATTCCGTGAATTTAGTTAATTTCATGAATTCCATTAACTTCTTGAACTCTGTGGATTTAATTAATTTCGCGAATTCCATACAATTAGTGAATTCCTTCATTTCGATGAATTCCGTGAATTTTTGTGAATTATATGTATTTCGTGAATTTTTATGGATTTCATTAATTCCATTAATGTCGCGAATTTTGTAAATTTCGTAAATTCCGTGAATTCTTACATACACAATACATGTATTCCAATTTCATAATTTCAATACCATGTTTTCAATTTTACCTTTCGCTTGTATTCTAGAAGTGTTGTAGAAGTGTTGTGGAATTCCAAACATTTTTAACAGTGTACATACAGTATTGAACAGATATCTTCTTTATTTTCCAGTAGAAAAGGTAGGTTTTGTTCAAATAAAATTAATTAATCTTTATATAATAAAAAATATAAAATACGTTTGCACATACGTTTAAAGTAGATAACGATGGTAAACGACAGACATAAAATTATTACCATTTGAAAGTACAGTGTATGCGCAAACATCTTTTATAATGCGTGGGATTAGCTTCTTATTTTTAGTCCCATTTAAAATGAAAATAATATTTAATTTTAAGAATTTGACAAATTTTCATCTTTCCTTCTATTCACTTAACACAGGCTTTGAAATTTTAATTTTAACTTTAAAATAAATAATAAACTTTTTCACATTTTTAAACTTTTAATTTGATATCTTCAATTTACATAACTCAAAATTTGAAGCTTTAGAAAATGCAAAAATTAATAATTGAAAAAACTTTAAAACTGTATAATTTGTAAGTAGATGAAGCCGCTATTAATGTGAACAACTTAGTTTCAACCTTATAAAGCTAACTAATTTTTCTTGTTAAGTATTTGATGAATTTCATCATTTTATTCAACTCATATATAATTAGTTTTTTTTAAATTGCATTCGTTTTTATAACAATAAATTTTTCGAAACAAAAATTTCGATCTCAATCATTTGCAAATTATTCTTTTTTAAATGAAAAGTGGTTGTTCAATTAAGATGTAAGATACCTAGAACATATATATTCATTTACTTTTAAAATTTAGGGAATATAAATCAGATTAAAATCAAATTTAAAATACTAATTAACGTCCAATATTTAAACAGTTGTGCAGAATTCCTAAAAATAAAACCAAGAATCCAAAGACCAAATTTGGACAACGACCAACAAATTTTCCTATTGCAATTTGAAAAAATTAAAAAAAAAATCCAGGAAAAAGAAACGAAAAAAAGTCCCGTTTTGGACAAAAATAAATAAGAGGAAAGAAAAATGAGAAGGCAACCAACCACGATGCTCGAAAGACAACGAAAGAGTTTCATAATTTTGTCGCTGTTCCTACCTGCTCAATTTTTCTTGCCTTGATAAGGGTGATGTGTGAGCGCCGAAACTTTTGTGATTATTTTTTAATGCTGTTTGATAATAATAAAAAATAAAGAGACGAAAGAAATACAAAAAGAGAAGTTAGGGAATTAGATTGATTATCTTCTCATTTTTTCCTGTTTTTATTTTTGTCCAAAAATGTCGTTGTCCAAATTGGTCGTTAGATCCTTGGTTTTATTTTTAGGAATTTTGCACATATACTTAGGTTTGAGCTGATATCTAAAAAAATGCTAGGCACTTTTTCAAAAATGCCATATACCTTCTAGCCTTAAAAAAACCGTAAATCAACAACTTTTTAGAGTTTTCTAGGTTCTGTGGTAATTTGGACCTCAATAAAGGACAATTGGCAAGGAGTTTAAAAAAGAGTTTTTTATTTCAGTTTGCCTGATAATATTGACAGATGTTTCAAAAGTTACTTCTGATAATTAAAAACGAAAACACACTTAGACAATTCCTCTTTTTATTAATCAATCAATAAATTCATAATAAAAACAAACTACTTACGGAAGTTCTACAAGAATTAAATTTGACACTTACAGAAAATGAATTTCCAAACAAAGACGCGAGATAAGCAAGCTAAACCGTAGTAGCTTCAATGTGGACAAACAAAAATCGTACTTTATCTAATTTTCTTTAAATAAACAAATGCTTCTATACCTAGGACCTTATCCTACAGAAGACAGACAGTTTTTCCAACGCAAAATGTGAGACTCAGTGGGAAATAAATTCTAGTCATGCAACATAATGCAAGAAGTAGAAGCGTCTAAATCTTCGTTAGGATGGTACTCGGTAGCGCAATGCAGGACACAACGTGGTAAAAGACGAACAATAAGTAAGACGTGTACTGCGCGAGTGCCAAGTAAAACTCAGCAAAAGTATGGTGAAAAATAGGAGAGCTACGTTACCACAACGTCAGCCCCTTTATCTCCACAAGTGTGATAACGTCGACGTTGCATTTTGCATTCTAGACAGGTACTAGGCAGCTTGCTACTTCCATTTTCGCTTAGTTCTGTCCTTTTCTCTTATTCTCCTGTCTTGCATCTTAGACTGAAAACGTTCGTCTTTTTTGCATTTGAGATACTTTGTTCTCGACCCAGAATTTCCTCTCCGTCTTTCACGTTTGAACTCTGAATGCTCAACTAGAACGTTAATCTACCTAAGAACTTCCCGACATCGGATCGTAAAGGTTCATCAATTATTGAGCCCTCCTCAAGAATGACTGCCTGCCTTGGGAGCAGCCGCATATTCCCACACCTTATCCGGAAAATGATCTCGGCTTTGCAGGATTAACAGAGAAAGTTACTTCGTGGGACTTAAAAGATATTTATGTCCTTGACGTTGACAAGAAGATTTATTCTACTATTTTTTAGCGTGATAAAAAAATGTTGAAAATTAAAAAAAAATTCTCACTAGAGGAACCAAAAATTAGTCAAACGAGGTTTCATGCACCTACAAAAAGGGGTTTGTAGCCTATATAATATATTATTAAAAATGTTTACTGTATACATGTTCATTTCAGTCAAAAAATACAGTGATTGCAGTAGACTGATCACAAATCACACGCTACTTTATTCTATCCTTTCCTGTCCTATCCGATACAATCATATAAAATCCTATCTTATCGTCCCCACTCTTTCCATCCCTCATCACCCCTACGATCCCCTTCCATCTTCCCCACTGATGTACCCCCCTGCCCTTACTCCCAATACCGTTTATTCACTACTTCCGTTGCCCCACTTCCTTTGCCCTAGTTCCATTGCCCCACTTCCTTTGCCCTAGTTCCGTTGCCCTACTTTCGTTAGCCTGATTTCGTTCCCCTACTTCCCTACTTCTCTACTTAACCCTTCCCAAAATATCCCCCTTGTTTCTTTTCCCTACTTCCCTATTTTTCCAATTCCCCCTTCCATATAACTTTTATTTACCAATTTCCCTACCCATCTCCGACGTCCCCTCTCTCATCCCCTACTACCTTTCTCCTACTTCCTAATGCCTCATCCTTACCCCCTGATTACTCACTTTTTTCTCCTTCTTTCCAGCGCCACTCCTCGTGTTTCTCCCCCTCTTTCACTTCTTCACCCTATTCCCTAATTTTCTCACTTCCCCTCCTACTTCAGCATCCTTCACTTGCCCCATTTTTTACGTCCCTCTTCCCTCCTGTGAGGGTTTCGGCCCAGGAAAGAGAAACAAAAATCTATCTGCGATTTAGAAAAATAGCTAAGTTTATAGTTGCTTCTTTGACATTAGTTATTTGAGGTTATATATTCGTTCTCAAGTTTTCTTTAGAAAAATATCGTAATTTTCCTTCATTGAGTATCACTGATAGTCTATTTTGTTCTTTCAAATATTATCTACAATTATTCTGCATGGATAGTTTTTATTAAACGAAAGTTTAATAATACATTTATTTTATATTGTTTATTTAATTGAATAATATTTTTACCTGCATTTTCTTTTAGTTTTTCTTTAGAGATTATTTATATTTAACGATTTGTCTATTTTTCTCTATTTTATCAACTGTTTAAAAAACGTAGAGGTAAAAGAACTATCAAACACCTTTAAAATCTCTATATTGTTGTTTCATAAAATTTAAAAAATTGATGCATAGAATTCCTGAAAATAAAACCAAGAATCCAACGACCATATTTAGAGATCCACCATAAAATGCTTCTATTGCAATGTAAAAAAATCTTCAGACAAAAATAAAAAAGTGCAAAGGAAAATGAGAAATCAAAATAAATAGGATTTTAATTTGATTTTAATTGAATTGAAATTTTCAAACTCCATATATGACCAATGGAATTAGCTCAAGAAACTTTCTAACCCCTAAACATCTATTGAAAATAGGAAATTAATACAAATGCTTGTAAGGCTTTCCAGGCGTAAAATCTTCTAAAAAAATTTTAAAAATACGACATCCATCAACATTGTAAATTTTGTAAATATTTTGAAATCCATGCTCAGACGTTAAAATTTTTTAGAAAATTAAAAAAATCTTGAAATCCACTGAAATCTTTTGAAATCCCTAAAAAATTTAATTCTTTAAATACCTTGAAATTTACTTCCATTCAAAAAATTCTTTGAAATCTTTTGAAATCCTTTCAAATAAGTTGAAATCCATTGAAATCTTATTAAATTATCTCGAAATGGCATGAGACCCATCGAAATTCTTCAAAATTTCTCTGAAGTACCCCTCAATATTCCTTAACATATATTGAAATCTCTAAACATACTTTAACCATTTGAAACCCCTTAAAACATTTAGAATTTATTGAACCTCCTTAAAATCGCTTGACATTTTGTTAAGTCTCAAGAAAGGCTTTGAGATACTTCGAAACGCTTGGAGATACTTTTAGATCTTATTAAATTTTTTCAAAATAACTTAAAAGCACTTAAAATTCCTTAAAATTTATTTTTGAAAAACCCTTGAATCTTCTCTTAAAATATATCGAAATGTCTTAGAATTCTTTAAATTCGTTACAATATGTGAAAATCCCTCAAAATCATTTAAAGAAAGTCAAAAACCTTGAAATTTCTTTCCAGTTTTTGAATTTCGTGAAAAGCTTTTAAATTCTTTAAAGCACGTTGAAATCTTTTGAACTCTAAAAACATTTAAAATATCTCGAAACCATTAAAATTCCTTTTCATTTTCTTAACTATTTGAAATCGCTTGGTACTATTTAGATATCGTGAAATTTTTTGAAATACTTAAGATATTTTTAAATCCTTTCAAACCTTTAAAAATAACTTGAAATCCGTTTCAGTTACCTGAAATTGATTTTGAAATACTTTTAACTTTTAAAATACTTGGAAAATTACTGACCATTCTATGAAATTTAAAATCGATTGAAATCATTTCATATCCTATAAAATAGATCAAATATTTCAAATCTTTGCTACGTAAATTATCCAAATGTAGTTTCTCATTCGTATTCAAAAAAATATTGAATTGAAAAATATATTTTTGAAAATTCGGTTTCTGCTGATCTGTTCTACGTACTAATTTAAAAAAAAAACAGTTTTCATAAACCGGATTTGATATTTGATGAAAACCTGTCTCTCCTCGTTAAAAAATTAGAATATCAATATGAATAATAAAGTTCACAACCCTCAACACAAAACCCAAGCGAAATCAATATTCTCTTTTTTCTCTCGAGATTTTGGTCCCGAGTAACATTTCAACGAGCTTTCTCTCTTTCCTTCGTTCTTATAAAAGTTCGTGCTTTTAGTCTAAACCAAATTAATTTAACCTGATCTAGTGTTCGTATATCACTCGCGTCTCTACCGAGAATTTATACCTACATCGTGGCATGTTCTATAGAACTCTAACTCTAATGTGTAGCTGCGTAAGATGCTATGGGTGTAGCACTCTAGCTCTAGAAAGAGAGCAATGAAATACGCGCTTGGAAAGGTTAAGGGAGCACGACGTGCAACTACTGCAACGGACATTTAGACGCAGGCTATAAATTAAGCTTTTACGGGCAGTTTTGTCCTTCTTTCTCATTCCCTGCCGCTACTCGCACAACTTTTATGCAGTAGTCTCGGGCTTGCTCATATAGAAGCAAAAGAGTACCAACCAGTTTAATCACAATCCTATGGTTCCCAACTCAGGTTTTATTTTAGTCAAGACGAGCCAAGGTTCATCAACAACTCCCAGCCTCGATTTATCATCTTTGTTCCTTTTTTTATTCCTTCTAGTGATTTTTCAAACATAAAAGAATAGAGAGAGAGAGATTATCTGAAACCTCATAAAACAAAGTTCCCCTTTCGAAATTTTGAACAAGCCTTTATTATAAATTGCCTGCGTACAGAGCAGTAATACAAGGTTATGAAACTACAAAGGCCGTTCGTGAAGACTAAGATTACGTAATGCGAATACGGTACAAAGTTGACTTCTCTACTAATAATTTTTTCCAAATTTAAAGAAAAAAGTTCAGTTTTAGAACTACTGACCAAACTCGCATTATTAATTTTATCTAATACGAATACAATATAAACATGACTTATCTTCTATTAATCTTGTTATGCCTAAAAGAACAGAGTTTACTTTTTAAAGTACAGAGCAAGTCTTACTGAGAACTTCCTAAGTAAGGAGCATAAATTAAAGTTTACGAAATTGGAATCACTATTAGTAGAGAATAACTAAAATTACCTTATGTGAATAAAATATAAACATGACTTATCTCCTTCTTATCTTGATAAACCTAAAATAAGAGCATTTTTTATGAACAAATACGCCTCCACATAGTTTAATTAATATTTGGAAAACTAAAAATCCTGGTAGTGTGAAAAATGGATTTTTATTATTTTATCGTCGGAGGTACTCACACAATCATTTCAGATTTCTCTCAAATG
This sequence comes from Belonocnema kinseyi, assembly GCF_010883055.1. Taxonomy (NCBI): domain Eukaryota; kingdom Metazoa; phylum Arthropoda; class Insecta; order Hymenoptera; family Cynipidae; genus Belonocnema; species Belonocnema kinseyi. Next base: position 50,649,453 of record NC_046660.1, read on the forward strand.
TTTATATAATATTTATGTAGAATTTCGATATTGACCTCTGCTTCCCCGGGAAGTACTTTTACTATCGCCCTGAATGTCTGATGTTTATAAGGGTCGATAAATAAATTTTTACCTTGAATTTACTAAGTTTCAAAAAACAACTGAAGTTTATTAATTGCAAAGAATGTGTTAACTTTTCAAAACACTGAAAAATTCTTTTTATAAACTTCGATGCGTAAGTAGCAGACATCAAATGTTACGAAACTCTAAACGTCGTTTTTAGAGACTAACAAGGAACTCTAGGTAAGTGTTCCCCTCCGATTTTCTTTGTTCTCATATATGTTGTAACACTCGAAAAACTAAGCGACATTTATTTTGTTTTCCATGAACAAAATGGTTTCAAGGGGGTAAAAATCACCCCCGAATAGTTACAATACTTATATAATTATATAAATATATAAATTACATAAATATAATTTATAATTTATATAAATAAAGTTTATAGATATAAAATAATTTATAATGCTTTGGTAATTATGCTGCAAAAGATCTGAAAATGTATTGGCAAGTATTTTCAAGTATTTTCAAGCGTGTTCTTCAAGAATCTGACCCGAAAATTTTGAAGAAACCACCCCTTTAAACCCTATTTTTTAATTTAAAAAAATAAACGTGATTTTTCACTGTTTTTTTTAGTCGCATTTTCGATGCGAAAGAGGTCTTCACAAAAGCTGAAATCACAAAAACTCTGCCTAAAAATGTCAAAATAATAAAGTGAAACACACAGAAAATTCATTTTTAATCATTAAGCGGTTGTACGACCACCTCCAAAATAACATATTTACGAAAAATCGCTGTTTTACGGATTGTTCTGAAACAAGTTCTTTCAGCTGAAAACAGGTGAAAATGGGGGAAAACCAATCACAAATAATAGAAAACCTATTTTCTTTTTTTATCTAATGTTAAATTCGTTACCACCCCATAAAATAGCCCAAAGGGGTAAAAATCGGCAGTTTTTCAACAAATACTATTTTCAATACCAAAAAATTGCAAATAAATTTAGTTCTAAAAATAAATAAAAGTTGGGTTAGGTTCAAAATTTTAAAATCTGTAGAATTTTATTTTAACGATTTTTTGATGAACATGTTCGAAATTTTTGTATGCTGGTGTATGGAACGTCTTTAGCCATTTCATCAATAAAAATATTTTCAGTTCTTACCGCGTTGAATTAGACGTATATAAAGAACCCTTTTTTTATTTTTTTTTATTTTATGTTCCTTTTTTTTTATTTTCCGAAAAATCCTTAAAATAGCGGTTTTTCGTAAATTTGTCATTTTAGGGGTGGTCGTACAACCCTTTCATGATGATAAATGAATTTTCTGTGTATATAACTTTATTACTTGGACATTTTACGCTGGAGTTTTTGTGAATTCAGCTATAGTCAAGACCTCTTTCCCAATGAAAATAAATTTTCGAGTCAGATTCTGAAAGAGCACACTTGAAAATATCCGCCAATACATTTTCAGATTTTTTCCAGCATAATTAACAAAGTTGTCCGAGCTTACATTTGACGAACAAAAAACGGTCGATCCTAATATTATTAATATGCTTAAAAATTTCGTTTAAAAAGTTTAAATCTTTTAAATCCTGAGAACCCACATAGTCCTATGAAATTCGTAAAAATTCCTTTAAAACTCAATAAGTTCTTTTAAATTTCATTCTATTATACATAATTCCTAAAATTCTGTGGATCTAGTTTAAAAATCTACTATAATTACTCCCTTACATTCTTTAGAAATTCTTTGAAATTCTATCAAATCCTTGAAATCCTTGGATATCTGTGATACCTTTTTAAATTTCCTCGAAATTTTGTAATCTCTTGAAATTCTTTGAAATTTTGTAAAATTCTGTCAACCGTGGCTATTCTGATTAGCCTAATCGAGTCCACTTTCCAAAGTACTAAACGAGTCTTTATAATAATTGTTTTTAAACGGACAAGAAGAGCTTCCACTTTTGAAAATACCGAAAAAGCCTTTATTATAAATTTTCTGCGCAAGAAGCAGAAATCGAAGTTTGCAAAACTAGAAACACCGTTAAACCTAGTGATCTTAATAAGTCTAATAAAAGATCATCCACTTTTTAAAATACTGAGCAAACCTTAATTGCAAATTTTTTATGCGTAAAGAGCAGAAATCAACGGATATTTAGACGCAGGAAATAAACACGGATTTTACGGGCTCATGTGTCTTTCTTTCTCATTGCCACCCTCTACTCGAAGAACTTTGATGCAGTAGTATGAGTCTTGCTTAGATAAGAGTAGAACCGTAACTACCAGTTTAATTCCAATCGTATAGTACCCATCTCAGGTTTTATTTCAGACCCGCCAACCGAAGCTTCATCAACAACTCCCTATTTCTCAACCGCAACGTATCATCTTTGTTTCCTTTTTTCCCTCCTCCATCGCTTTTAGTTTGAAAACTTTGCGGACTCGAGCACAAAAACTACCACACTTATTACTCCTTTTTATCCACCTCTCTTTTCCGGGCCACCACATCACATCATAGAGAGAAAACTAGAGTTTGGAAGAAGAAACATTTCCCCGCAATCTACTGCTTCGACGTTGGGTATTTTATCCTTAACGATCCTTAATATACTCCTTCGGTCGTGAAACTCCGCCCAACAAACTAAGCGGGCGCAAAGAGTGTAATGCGATCCTTGCCAAAAATCGCCAAGCGTATCCGAGCCGGTAAATGCGCCGCTTCGTTAACTTTTACTTATGGGATTAGAAGTAGGGACGTTTTCTTAACACTTTAGTGCTCATGTCTGGTAAGATGAAAGTTAGTTATGATCACTTACTTCAAGAAAAAAGTTTGACTTAAAAGCTTCTGACACTTTCTCAAAATTTATTATTATGCCAAGGAGCTCTTAAAACTTCATTTATATCTTATTGTTTTAATTGAATTTTTTCGAACAGAACCGATAAAGTGACTTTCTGCTTTCATAAAAATTCTTCCCAACCATTCAATTTTACAAATTCAAGTATTCATAATGTTAAAAATTAAAAACATAAAATTCATGAATAAAGCAATTTAGATTTGAACTGTAAAAGTTGAAAAACATAAATTCGATTAGTTTAATTCAAAGGATTTCAAGTCATTTCCATTTTCTTTTCTATCAGAGATTTTCTTTTGTCTAATTTTTGATATTCCAAATACGGAATTTTGAAGTGTTTATTATAAATTCTAATTTATAAACTTGAAATTGTAGTAATAAATCATCTTTATGTCTGACATTGGCCGCCACTATCCACTTACGGGTCCTTGTTAAAAAGTTGTGAAATTTAATCAAACTTTAAAAAACCAACTGAAGATTTTTTTATAAATATTTCACACCCAAAATAGAACTAAATTACTGATTTCAAAGATCAAAAAACATATTGCTTATGTGAAAAAAAGTTAGAACGAAAATCATATTGATCAGCGTTTTTTTTTTAATACAAGCGGATTTAGGTAAATCAAAACTTGTCTTATTTTCTAAAACGGCATTTGAAGACTTTTCAAAACCTGGAGAAATCCTGAGAGTATACTTAACTAAATATAAATGAAAAATAATAAAAAATTTGACATTTATTAAAAAATTGCAATCTAAGTTGAGATCTTTGATAAACAGATGATTATTGGTAACATCAACAAATATACCTTTTCTGACCAATTTTGACCTAAATTTGACCAATTTACCGAGTGGAATATCCTATTTGAAGTATCTTAAAAAAATATTAACAGTAGGGACAGGAATCTTAAAAAATATTGAAAAAAATTTTGTTTATGCTGTTATTGGCAGTGTACTAAATCCAGTAAGAGACAAATCAGACAACACAAAAACAACATAAATTTTTTAACATTGCTGAAAACTACTTCGATATATGTTCCTTATTCTAGTATTACTTTGGAAAAATTTATTCTTTCTTTAATATTTACGAACATCAAAATGTATCAATTATAAAGGTGAAAAAAGAAAAATTTAGATTTTATTTGTGTATGCTTGTTAGCAGATACAGTAATACTGGGCTACAAATCATAAAATATCAAATTTCAATTAATCTTCAGTTTTAATGTAGAATATTAAATTTCGCGGTTTTCGTTAAATAAGGACTGTGTATTCATTCATAGTAAATGATTCGCTGTGAAAGCTCTTTTTCCATGGTTAAAATTCAATTTTTTAATGATCAATTAAAATGATCACTATGGAGCCAAAAAAATCAGTATCAATCTTCCCAATTATTACAAATTTTAGGCAATGTTAGCGTATTTCAACGGAAATGAATGTAGCGGTTTTGTATCTGAAATTGATATTTTTAAACAAAAGTCATTCAATTTTAAAGGTTCATAAATTTTCAAAAATGTCAGATTGTGTTCGTCTTTTATGCTGAAAGTCGGCAATTTAAAATAAAAATAAAAATGGTTTGAACAGAAATGGTCTTTTTTTAATTTAAATTAAAGGAGTTTTACTTAAAGTGAAAAAATAATCAAGCTAAAAAGATTTCGGATTCAGTTGTTATTTTCGTCGACAACTGACATGTTTTTAAAAAAATAATTAGATTTAAAACAAATTCAAAGCTGCTTAATAATTTAGGTTCTACACCTAGAATAGATTATTATGTACAAAAATAATAAAATTTCAAAAAATTTTCACAAGTTTGATCAATTTTATGTTATGTTCAGCTTTTTTGCGTCGCAAATTGTTTTTTTTTAATTCAAAAAATCATAATATTTTTGGTATCAACATTCCAAACAAATAAATTTAATATTTCTGGTTTTGTTAGGGTTTTATTTCAGAGATCAGTACTTTTAATAAATACAATTGGATTTCAAAAGAAATTAGAAGTTTTGAATAATTTTAGGTTCCGTTTGAATTTTTGACCGAGAAACGGTCTAGATTTTAAAGAATGAATTATTATTTGGAAAAAATTCTAGGAAAAAAAGTTCCTGTCTCAAAAACTAAATCTTTTTTGAGGGCGGGAGAATTTTTTTTCTAAAGATTTTTTTTTTTATTTTTCTCTTAAGCTTTTTGAAGAATTTTTTAAGATGTACAAAAAGAATTTAGCTCGCATAAAACACACAAGATGTATTCCCCGTAAAAAGCAAAATTTATTTTAAAAATTGGCAAAAATATACGTAGGTTCTATGTGAAAACCCACTTTTTAAATTTTTAAACCAGTCTTTGGAATTTGGTAATTCAAAACTTTTTTAAATGTTCCGATGAATTTTGAAATGGAATGGTAAAGAACACAATAATTAGAAAAAAATAGGAAATCGTAGTTAGGTTAAAAGATATAGGAATTTTATTTAAAAACTTGTGTTTCATTTAAATGTACGTCAAATTTCAAATATTCATAATTTCATGGAAATTTTTTTTTCAAATCTGAAAAAATACGCATTATCTACTTTCCCCTAAAAAATAGCCTTAAATTGGATCAGATCTTTAGAAAAATATTATATATTAATTCTGAACTTAAGATATCAATCTGTCCCAATTATCAAAAATTTAGCCCTTGCTCTTCTTTACTATTTTCTAGATAATAGACACTATAAAATCAAAAAATTTGGTGTCGTTAATCATTTTATATTTTAAATTAAAGGTTTTGTGAGGCAAAATATAAAAATCGCGTTTGTAGCGCGCTTATTTGTTTTCTAGTATAAGTAGATTCATTAAATTTTGAAATAAAGTAACCGTGACAGAAGGAAGTATTCTGAGAACAGAAATGCGATAGTAAATAGTAGAAAGTCGATATTTTCAATAAAATCTCCTAATACGAAGTGCCCAAGCTTTTCACAATACGCCAGAGGGATTTATGTGTTGAATTTTCAGTTCGCTTTATATTCTGAATCAAACTTTTCAGTCGGGCAATACGTCTAGCATCAGCATCGACTTGCTGAAATGCCTCAACAAACCGCAGTGGTAGCAGACTTTCTCGTCAGCCATAGTAGTCTCCTAGTCGAGTAGTAATCTCTTCTGTTCAAAACAACTCCCTGTAGCTATATCTATTAACAAACACTTACCTACTTAAGGGCAAAAAAAATTGAATCTGAACACACACACTGACTTAAGTTGTAACTTTATAGTCAAAAAAATATCAAAATAGAATTCAGATACGATTTAAGGATTCACTATTAGTGTTTTGTCTTTTTCTCATGTTCTTAATGGTTTGAAAAAGAATTTATTAGATTTTTGGAGACATAAGATTTTTTTTATTAGCATAATTAAAGGTAATTTAATTCAACATTTTTAACTAATTTTTAAGGAAAATAATTTAAAAAGTCTAAAATAAAAATTTGAGACTGCACAATTTTTACTCTTATTTATAAAGTCTACTGTAAAATGAGAAGTTATTAAATAATTTTTACTTTTTTATTTCAGAAAATATTCTCCACAAAAGAATGAGATTGCTTGATAAATTGATTCTCTATGACGTTTACTATTTCTTCATAACTAAAAAGCCCAAGAAAAGTTGAAAATTTTAGAAAAACAGAAACTTTCTAGGAATACTGTTAGAAAAGACACTTATAAACAATAATAAATTAAAAGATATAACGGTTTCCAATCATGTACAAAACTAAGAATTTTTCGAATTTTCAGTTCAGTCCTGAAGAAGTGAACTGCAATGTTCACGAAACTTCGAAATACCAATTTTTGTCGTGAAAGCATTAAATCTATTAATAATAAATACTTTAAACAATACTCCATTAACTTGCATTAATTATTACCCCAATCTAACGGAAAGGCTTATTAGATACATTTACTATATATAAACCGTTATATGGGGGACCAGGAGAAAGCGTTACGTATTTTTTGAACGGCCTCTAATTGAAATGCTAAGAAAAAGTTTGAAATTAAAAAAAAAACTGAAACTTTTTGGCATTATTCTAAGAGAAAATAATTTTTAAGATCGACTTAACTTTTATTAATTATAACTTCTTTCTAACTTACAAGTTGCTAAAAATTTCGAAATTTCAGAAAAAACTTGAACTTTGTAGCATTATTACATGAAAATATTGTTATAAATAATAGTACACTGCTCTAACAATTAAAACTTACATACAATAATAAGTTTTTTGAACAATTTATTTAAACATCTTATCATCAATATAGAGTAATATCTTATATATTAGAAACAACTTGCATTTTATAAGATTCTTGAGAAAATCAGAAAAGATTTTTTAATATTGCAGATGTGACAAAAAAATCTAGAAGATTAGAAATAATAAATTTATTTGACAAGATTGTGACAAAATATTAAGAAAAATTCGACCCGTATTTACAGATATTTGGAGCTTTCAGAGATTTGGAAGGAATAAAAAATATTTAATTTTTCGGAAATTCTCCAAGTTTTTAGATATTTTAAATCTTTTCAAAACCTCTCAAATTCCAAACAATATTTTAAGCTGTCTACAATTTTTCTACAGATTTTAAAAAGTCACTCAAAATGTGAAAAACTGCATTGAAATTTTTCGAATTTTCCAAGAAAATTTATTCATTTACTTTAAACCTTTCAAAATTTTTTAAATCGTCTTAAGTTTTGGTTTAAAGTGTTTTAAAAAAATATGAATTTCTAAAAATATTGTACTGTTTAAAGTTCTTTTTCGATATCTTCAAATCTTCTAAGCATTTATTGAATTAGGTGATTTTATTTTTATTTATTAATCGTACCAAATTAAAACATTTTTCTTTAAAATCTTTTACTCTTTTTCGAAATTTGATAAAGTCTTTTGAAATCTTTTTAAATTTTCTCTTAAAGATTATTTTTTTAGATGAAAATTCAGAACAAAATTTTCCATAAATCTTAAGGAAATTCTTGTTTTAATCCTTTTAACATTTTTAAACCTTCTAATATTTTTAAATTATTCAAACTTTTCGTGAATTTTTTTTTTCTGCAAAATTAAAAAAATTGTCTTAAGCTCTTTCAGATTATTCCTTGACTGTTTCAGAAATCTTTTAAAATTTTTTAATGTTTTTAAATATTCTTATAAAAGAATTTTTTTATATAAAAAGTCATTTTAATTTTTTGTAGGAACCTAAAGAATTTTTTTATTTTCGTAAAACCTTAAAAATTGTTAAAGTTCATTTTTCAAAATGAGAAATCATAAAAAATTTTCCCATAAATCTGATAAAAATTCTTTTTTTAATATTTTCACCATTTAAAACCCTACTAATAATTTAAAATTATTCAAACTTTTCGTATTTTTTTTATTTTGCGAAATAAAAAAAATTATCTTTTAGATTCTTCTTTGACAATTTTAGAAATCTTCTAAAACGTTCCTAAATCTATTTAAATATTCTCTTGAAATTAATTTTTTAAAGTAAAAAAACAGTGTAATTTTTCCTAGGAACCTAAAAATTTGTTCTAAAATTATGAATTATGGCAACAGTTTTCTGTAAAATATTTTGCACTCTTTTTTAAAATGTGAGTAAATAATTTAGAGTGTTTCGTAATCTTTTTCAGATTTCTCTTAGAATTCATTATGGAAAAAATTATTTTGAATTTTCCCACGAATCTTAAGAATTTTTTTTTTCATTTTCTGGAAGCCCTGCAAAATTTATCTTAAAATCTTGCAATATTTTAAAAAGCTTCTAATTTTTTTTTAGTTCTTTAGAGTAGCCCATATTAGTTTTCAATTAAAGGAAGCATGATTTACAGTAATTTTAAATGTAACTTATGATAACTTACCCTAAATTTCCCAAAATTCAATTCTAAACATTTTCATAAATTTCCGTCGATTTATGAAATTTTTGATAATTTATGGCAATATTACCGAAAATTTATGGTAACTTAAGATAAAATACCTAAAATTACATCTCGAAGTGTTAATAAATTTTCGGAAATTTATGAACATTTTCAGGATTTATAGGATTTATAGGATTTATGAAATGCTTGGTAATTTATGGTAATATTACCGGAAATTTATTATAAATAAAGATAAAATGCTTAAAATCATATCTAAAAGTGTTCATAAATTTGCTGTAATTTATGAAAATTTTGGGTAATTCATGGTAATTTTACAGGCAAATATTGTAACTTACCATAAATTATCCAAAATTCAATTTAAAGTATTTTTATAAATTTCCAGAAATTTATGACATTTTTGGTAAATAGTGGTAATATTATAGGTAATTTAGGTTGAGTTGAGATAAAATACCGAACATTCAACTATAAACTTTTTTTTTAATTTCCGGAAATTAATTAAATTTTTGGTAAGATTACAAGTAATTTATGGGTAAATTACACAAAATTCAATTTAGAAATGTTTATAAATTTTCAGAAATTTATGAAAATTTTCGTTCTTTTATGGGCTGAGTATCGTAAATTGCAAGCTCAAAGATGTATAACTTTCATTAATCACCTCTGACGTCACTTTTCACTCCCTAGGGAGTAAAAAGTAGAGCTTTAGTCATACCAAACTATTATCAGCACACGCACATCTATATTTTGAGAAAAAATGCGTATTGAAAAAGTACAACATCTCTGGAAAATAGAAGCTTAATATACAACTGCCACATAAATCTAGAGTTGATCTCGTTTCTTTGAAAAATGTTCACATGTTTCCGTGAAGTTATCTATCAAGAAACTTGACGTCCTACTATAAATAATAAAACTGTAAGTTGGATAATAGAAATTTTCTGAAACTTGATTCAATATGCAAGTTGTATAAAGTTTCAAATTTCTATTGCCTAGATATTGTGGAGAAGATCATAATCAGGACATATTTTATAACTAAATATAAAAAATGAAATTAAACATTTTTCTTATGCTTCACTCTTTTTAATTTATTCGTATTAACATTGAAGGAGTATACACTTTTTTGAATGTCTGTAAACATTCTTTAGTGAGGGATGTAGATCATTTAAATGTGTTAATAAAATTATGCCTAGTATATAGTTTCCGCAGTACTCAGCTCAAAGGATTTAATAAGGGGAAATAGTCTGAATTGACGAGGTACCATTTAATACAAGAGACGTAATTTGTGTGGAGTCGGTAGTCATAAAAACAAACTTCATGACACATTTTAAATGGCTTATTGACTGCACAATCTAATTCTCTAGAGTTTTATGTTACTTTTCTGTAGGAAAATCTTATTTAAATAAAAAATGTTATGTTATATATTTATATATTTTTCAATAATTTTAAAAGATTAAAAATATTTCAAAATAATTTAAGGGACTTCAACTTATTTTCAGCTCTTATGTAAGATTTCTAAGGTGTTCAGAAAATTTCAAGAGATTTGAAAGTATTTTCAAAGATTTAATTAATCGCAATACTTGGAATATAATTTTTTTTTAATTCAAGGAATTTATAGAAAGGATGTGCATACGCTATTTCTTAATATTTCTTGGATTTCAAACATTTCGAAGGATTGAAGAGAATCAATATGATTTAGAGAGGTTTTAAAAATTTTCAAGTATTTTTCAGAGACATAAAAAGATTGAAATTATATTTCAAAGATTCTAGTGGGCTTAGAAACATTTCAAGTGTTCAAAAAAAAAATTCAACTGATTTACAAGGATTTATGGAAATTAAGGAATTTCGAGGGAATAAAAAGGATTTCATAAAATATCTAAGGACTTGCACGGATTTCAAAAGAATCTACAAATACTTTGATAATAAAATATTGATAAATTTATTACAATAATTCAAAGAATTTTCACATTTTTGTCAAGGATTTTCAGGAATTAAAAAGAATATGATAGATTTTTTAAGATAACACGTGATTCAAATGGATTTCATTTAATATCCAAAAATGTCCATTGATTTAAGAAATCTTAAAAAATTCCAAAAGTTTATGACAGATTCTTAAAAATTTTAAGGGATTTCCAGATATATGAACAGATTTAATTCGATATACAAGAGTTTCAAAGAATTAAAAAAAATTTTAGGAATTTTAAGGTATTTCAAATATTTTCAGTAATTTTCGAGGATCTTATAGGACCTAATATGGTTTTAAGGAATATTGCGAGTTTTTTTAAATTTTATAAAATCTTAAAAGATTTGAAGCGACTCAAAGGACATTTAAAAAATTCTTGTTGTTTTAAAAACTATTTGAAGAATTTAAAAACAATTTTTACGAATTTGAAGAATCTCGTAAAATTGTAAGGGATTTCAAGAGATTTCGCGGAATTTTAACGGATTTCATGAAATATCTAAAGATATCCATGAATTTCAGAAGGTTTAAAAAATATTTTGACCAATTTTAAAGGTCTGAAGAAATTTTAAGGGATTTCCAAGTATTTTCAAAGATTTTAGTCATTGGAAAATATATGACAAAACTTTTTTTAAATTACAAGGGATTTCTAGATATTTCGAAGACATCAATGTGTTAAGAGAGTTTATGTAATTTCAAAAGATTTTTGTTCTTGGATTTATTTAGCTTTATCTTCAGTTATGAGCATACACCATATTTCAATATTTCGTTGATTTCAAACATTTAAAAAAGAAATTTATCCCACGCGATTTCGGGAGGTTTTAAAACATTTCAATGGATTTTCAGAGACTCGAATATATATAAAAGACATTTAAAGAATTCTGATGGTTTTTTAATCTTCTTAAGGAGATAAAAAAAATGTAATGGTTCTGAAAGATTTTGGAAAATTTAAATGCATGTCAGAGATATCCAAAAATTGAATTAGATCTCAGAGATTCAGAGAAAATTTCAAAAATGTGATTTTTATGAATTTTGCAATTTTTCTTCCAATTTGATAAAATTTCAAAAAATATTAAGAAGCCTGAAGGATTTTTAAAAGATTCTAGTGGTTTTAAAACATCTGAGGAAATTTCCAAAAATGTAAACGGGTTTGCAGGATTTTTTGTGATTTTAAAGTGTTTCAAGGAATCTGAAAGGATTTTATCAAATATCTAAGGTCTTAAACGAATATCACCAAATTTTTTTAATACTTTCACGAATTCTAAAAACACTATAAAAAACTAATTGATTTATTAAACAACTTTTATTTTTTAACTGGCATCAATTATTACTATACTAAGTATAAAGTGGACACAGAGTTGAAAATTTCCGAGAAAGTCACAACTATCTAGCATTAATATAGGAGAGGATAGTTATAAAGAATAATAAATTATTTAAACACTAATGTTTCTTAACTTGCATCAATTATTTTTGGAAAATTGAATTAAATATGAACTTATTCGAAGTGAGAAGTAAACCAAAAATTGAAAATTTCTGAAAACAACTCAATTTATAGCATTGTTCAAAGAGAATATTACTAACAATAAGAACAATTTCTTACAACAAATATTTTTGTAAACATGAATTCACTCTTACCTCACTCGAATTGAAAATTGGACAAAACATGGAAAATTTTTGAAAAACCACGACTATCTCTAATCTGAGAAAAAATTGCTAAAAGCAATAATAAATTGTTTAAATCATTTATGAGGACCTCTAATAAAGCAGTATAAAGTCCTACTTTATGTATTGAAGACAATTTGCATTTTAAAAACCTCAAAAAATCGTAATTAGCTCCCAAAACTCGCAAAACCTATTTTTTCACTCATAAGGTTTTTTGGGACCCTATTAAACAGATGGATGGTAGTTATGATTAAAGAGTAATATTTTATTCGTATTCTGTAGCTAACTGTGAACGGAAATGTTGAGTTTCATTCCGAATATTTCCAGGATAGTGTATTACCATCAGCAACATGGTAACCACCGATCTGTGTAGAAATCTTTTCACCTACCTGCCGCTTTTCCATTATGATAGTTGTGCCAAAAGTCAGATATCTCAGAAAAATGGTTTTTTACGATTTTAAAAATCAAAATATTATAACTGATGTCATTTCAAATTTTAAAAAAAATATTTTTTTCACAATTTAAAAAATTTTTTAAAACATCAATTCGAACCATACTTTCTGCAATTGAATTTTGTTGTGGCCGTCGATTCTTACCAATTTTTGGAAAATGATTGCATTTTAAAAAATGACGGCTTCTTTTCCGGGAAAACATTATCTACAACTAAACTGTTTTCAATTTTGAAAATAAATTTTTCTATGGTGGAAATCGTTAGAGCAATTTTTGTTAGGAAAATATTTCTTAAACCAATAATTATATTTTAAGATTATTTAGTTACTTTTAAAATTGGAAACAGTAGAGGTGTAGAGAACGTTTTCTCGGAAATAATTTTTCCAAAATTGGTAAAACCGACAGTCAGAAAAAATCCAATTGAAAAAAACATGGCTAAAATTAATGTTTTTTGTTGTGAATTTCATTATTTTGCTATGATTTTTTTTTTAATTGAAATAACATCAGTTATAATGTTTTGATTCTTAAATTCATAAAAAAATGTTTGTTCAAATGTCTGCATTTAGGCACGATAACTACATTAACCCTAAAAGTGCATAAATGGTATAAATCTCGGTAAAGGGCATCGTGGGTGTTACGTACCCTAGCGTATTTAATCATGTATTGTTTAACCCCTATTGAATATTTTTTCACCATAAAATTATACGATATATTTTAAGGTATTTTTATTAGGTAGAGTTGGTTTTATAGCCATTTATTTATTTCAAGTTTGTTGAAAAAATTATTGAAAAAAAGTGTGAAAATTGGTTTTTTACTTAGAAATTCATAACTCAAGCAATTTTAATTATTTTAGCCTTAAAATATATCACTCTACTTTTGAAATAGTGCACTTTCATTAAAAAAATATTGCAACATGGGTGCTTTCAAAAAGATATTTATTTCCACATTTGAAAAGTCGATTTTATGATAAAATGATGAATCAGTTTTTTTTGCTTTTAAGGCCATGTGACGAGTGCGTTACGTGACCAGATTCCTACATTACCGCCACCTTTCTTATTTCCCCAATTATTTTCACACGAAGCGTCACAGCGAGTTGAAAATTTGGGATAATAAATAAGAAGCACTAAGAAAGGTTGATCTGGTCCTAAACTTTCATAATTATAAAAAAGCAAAAAAAAATTTTCAGAACAAAAAACTTTTTCCATAATTATACAAATTTAGGACCAGACCCACCATTCTTAGTGGGGGGCCGTTCATTTTTCGGAACGGTAAAAATTAAGAAAGGTAAAATTTCAGAATGGGTTATAATACATAATGGTAAAACTTAGGAATACCAAAAATTCGGAAAAAGGAATAAATCAGAAATCCAAAACTCTGAAAGGTATTTCTTCGGAAACCAAAGAAGCGGAATGGGTGAAAATTCAGAAACGTTAAAATTAGGAGGGTGAAAAATTAGGAATATGTACATATACGGAGAGGAAAAATTCGGAAAGTAGAAAAATTCGGAACTGTTAATAAATATACCTATTAGCAGGTGTATAATTGCTTATTTATGGTATTATTTTTTCGGGAAAAATTTTAAATGACGGATATCATAAATTTATTATGATATGCTATTTAAATTTACTGTGATAAATATTTGTATGCTACCATAAATAAAAAAAACTATAGACCTGCTAATAGCAACATTTATTAACTATTCCGAATTTTTCTACTTTTCGAACTTTTCCTCTCCGTATTTTTACTTATTCCTAATTGTTCACCCTCCTAATTTTAACATTTCCGAATTTTTACCCATTCCGCTTCTTTGGTTTCCGAATAAATACTATTCAGAGTTTTGGATTTCTGATTTATTCCTTTTACCGAATTTTTGGTATTCCTAAGTTTTATCATTATGTATTATAACCCATTCTGAAATTTTACCTTTCTTAAATTTTATCCGTTCCGAAAGATGAACGGGTCCCTCTTAGTGCTACTTGTTCAGTATCCCAAATTTCCAATTCGATGTGGCGTTTCGTGTGAATATAAGTTGAGAAATAAAAAAAGGGCAGTAAGCTAGCAATCTGGTCACGTGACCCACTCATCACAAGGCCTTAAATCGATTTATAATTATAAAAATTGAGGAAATTTGACATGTAATACTATAAAAATACAAGAAATTAAAAAAAAAGATACATATATAACTGTATTTTAACAATTATATTTCATTCAACACGTCCACAGTCTGCTCTCACATTACGCGGTGCCATAAGTTATAAGTCATTTAAAAAGAAAACAAGCATGAAATAATGGAAAAAAAATGTTCACTTCATATGATATACTTACGTTATAAAATAAACAAAAGTCAATCAAATTTCCAACCAAAATTTATCTCCAAAATTACTTTTTCACTCACTAATTGCACACTGGGTGTTTGATTCCCCACTATTTTTTTACCCCCACTTTCAGCAGCTGCTGCTCATAGACTGGCACTTAACGCAGTATGCTAAACGACTTTACTTACAGTTAGTGTCTTGAACTAAAACTAGATGGCGACACTCACTAGTGTTGATTTCTATCTTAATGGTGAGTTGAAAGATATCTACACTGATCGGTATTTACCATATCTCTGATGATAATACAGATTTCTTGAAAAATTTGACTTGTATTAATAAGAAAAACCTGCAAAATATGCATGTTTTTTTTTTGACAAAGCATTCTTCTTTCGATCTATCTATTAGCTTAAGGGAAAATCACTCGACCGGCAATCGCAAGTTTTGTGGTTCGATTTCCAGCGGAGCGAAGAAGAGTTTTTTTCAGAAAGAAATTAGTTATATCATTTTCTTAATGTATTTTTGTGTGGATTTAAACCAATTTCCGGACAATATGCATGAAATTCTAAAAAAATATCCAATTTTTGTTGGGTCAGCCTACTGTAGATTCTCCTTATAAGCCAGACTTCTTCAGAATATTTACGCGCGAAATTTCGTGAAACGTATTTTTTTTAAATTATAACTTCTTATGAAACGGTGTGAACTCGCATAACTGGGTAACGCTTCCAGGGTAACGCTTCCTTCTTCACTACCTTTCCTTCGCTTCTTCGATTTCTTCACCACACCCTTCTCTCTCTCTCTCTCTCTCCCTCGGTCTCTTTCTCTCCATCATTCGATCTCACACTCGTACTGAGGCTCTGACAGTATTAGGGATCGTCCATATATTACGTAAGACATTTTTCTTTTGTTTATATCGCTGTGTCCTTTTCAACTTGATAAAAATATTATTTTCGTCTTTATTCAAACAACAGAAAAACGTCTTACGTAATATATGGACAATCCCTTAGCAGTGCATAGCGTCATGTGCTCATATATACAGCAGTGAATAACGGCATGCGCTATTTTTAAAGCTCATGGTTCGTACACGTTCGTGAATTGCTTTGCGAGGTTGCGCGTCATTACTGAAGTCTTATGTAATTATTAAGTGTATTTAAATAATACAAATTGATCACTTCTGCCGGGCGTCCCACGACGGCTCACGTGTTTTTTTTTTCCTTTCTTTTTTTTTGAGAAGATCATAAGAAATTCGGCAGGCTCCACTCTGTTTATTTCTGTGACTCTTGTCGCGGTATTCATCAGCGCACTGCAATGAATTACTTTTTTCCAGTGTAAGCGTTAGTCAAACGAAAGGGCGCGTGTATTCATGTCACAGAGGGAAGGCTTGGCTTTCTCGCTGGCTTTCTTCCCCTTATTCTCCATTTCCCTCTAGTATTTTTTTTTCTTTTTTTCCTACTTTGACGCGTGTTTTTCATTTATTTCTGCGCTAGGAAGAGAAGAGTTGGGGCGCTAACTGGTGAGGAGCAGACTAACGGGAGGTCGGTGGTAATAATGGTAGTGATGGTGGTGGCATAGCGGTTGGATACTTGGGGATTTCTGTGAGTTGTAGCTGCCGCGTGGAAAAGACGGAGGTTCTCGGGAACGAGCTTGGAAACCGCGAGCAACGTTGAGGTAAGAAGGGGGTGGGTTTGGGGTTGGGGGGCATTGTTGTGCAATGGCAGTGACCCGTGGACCATTTGCGAGTTCCCTCAGGCCTTTCTAACAAACCAAAGTCTTACCTCTTTTACGGTTTCTCAACCTCAGACGTATAATTTTCCATTTTTTTATCCTTTGAGTCATTTCTTATATATTTTTTGTATTTGTCTTGCAGATTTCCTACCTTCTTATCCAGGTTCGATGCCAGTTATTGAAAACAATGATTGTACCGTCTACATCGATATCTCATTTAAAATAACAATACTAGAATACTACTTCATTTCAAGCAAAGCAAAATACACGTCTTTCCTTTTTTAGTTGGAATGTTCCATCTCTGACTCGGAAAAAAAATTGTTTATTTTTCTGATTTTTTTTTGTTTCCTTAGAGGAAAGTAAGTACTAAAAATAAATGAGAAATTCTGTTTATCTTATCTTAATCTTATCTAGAAAAAATATATGTAATGAAATTTTCAGTTTGTTCTTTTGAGTTTTATTGAATTTTTTTAATTGTCATTTACAAATGAGGAATTTTAATTCTAAAAATTTATTTTTAGAAGCAAAACTGTACATTTTAAATGACATGCATCCACCTATAAATAAAGATAAAGTATTCCCTGCGTGATCAATGTAGTAATTCGAAATTTCCAAATACGTAAATCTTTTTAACGATAAAAATTATTTGTAAATATTCTTTAAAATTATTAATAAAAGAGAAAATTTAAGTTATTTCCTAATATTAGAAAATAATCTTTTTCTCAACAATTTGATATCAGACTATAAAATGTGAACATTTTACACATTGAAAAAGATGAGAAAAATGAAATTATAGACAAAAACTTAAAAGTCCTTAGTTTATGAAATTTACAATATATAATCTTAGTATAT
>NC_046660.1:50667223-50792074 GCF_010883055.1 Belonocnema kinseyi
CGGAAATGTTATTCTTATCTCTATTGTAATAAAAAAAACCTCTTACGTAATATATGGAAGATCCCAAGGATACAAAAATAATTATATTGAAAAAAAGTTTAGATTTCTTTAAAGATTTTGAACAACAAATTCTTTAAAAATTTAAAGAATTTTCAAATAAATAAAAAAATTTTCTTTAAATTATAAGATTACAAAATATTACAGATTTCAAAAATTATAAAAAATTAATGCAGAAGATTTTAAAACAATTTTATAAATATTTCGAGTCAGCCTAAAAGATTTCTAGGAATTGTTTAAATATTAACCAAATTAGAAATATTTTCAAACGTTTATAAATTATTTTCAAATTTTTCCCAATTATCTAAAAGTCTTGAACATCTTCTAAACTATATAAATTTTTTCTAAAATTCTAAAAAATCATGTAAAATAAAAAATCTTTTGAATTTTTAAAATAATTTTCACCAAAAACCTAAAAAGAAAATATTCATATAACCTTAAGGAAAACTAGAAAATAATTAATTATTTAACATTTTTATGTTCTGTCAAAAATAATTTTTTTCTTCAGATCGTTTCTTTTTGTTTTTAGGTCAACAATCATGATGAAAATTCCAATTTTTAGTTTGAAAATTCATTTATATAATGATCTCATTTATTTTATTTTCATTAAAATAGCTTATACTTATTTTAACATTTAAATAACTTTCGCTGAGGATTCAACTATTTTGTTGAAAATTCATCTTTTTAGTTATATTCAAATATTTTATATTAAAATTTCAAACACTTTTTAGTTTAATTATCAACCATTATATTCCTTTTTGAAATCCTTTTTTAGTTAAATATTTTGGTCAACAAATTTTGATTTAAAGTTAAAATATGTTTAAATTTCAATATCAACTATTATATTTTTTATTTAAAACTCATCTCTTCATTTAAAAATACAACTACTTTGTTAAAAGTTGAAACACTTTGTTGAAAAATCATTTTTGTGGCTCAATATTCATTATTTTAGTTGAAAATTTGTCTTTTACGGGTAGAAAATTAAAATTTTTGATATACAATTAATGCATTTAATATAAAATTCAATTATTTGTTTAAATATTGACTTTTTTGTTAAAAATAAATATTTCTCGGTAGAAAAATGATTTTTTTTTTGTAGAAAATTCGTCTCTTGTAAAAAAATATTTCATGTTCTTTGGTAAAAATACAATTGGTTGAAAATAAATCTTTCTAATTGTGGATGCAATCATTTTGTTAAAAATCTTTCTTTTTCGGAAAAAGTTCTTATAATTTTTCTAGATACTTTCCCGATGTATCCGAAAATATTTTTTTTATAGTTTATAGTTTGCGCAACAATTTTGTTTACACTGAAAAATCTTTTTTGACATTAAAATTAATTTCCTTTTGCAAAAATTGCATGTTTTTTTTCTTAAAATTGAAACTATTTGGTTTGAAATTAAAATATTTTTTATATAAGGAAACAAATATTATTATACTTGGTTAAAAGTTAAACTATCTGATTGAAAATTTAGTTTTTGGTTGAAGATGTAACTATTTTATTAAAAAATTGCTTTTTTCAGCATAAAATAATAATCTTGATAGAAAATCAATCTTCCTGGTTAAGGATTCTACTATTTCTTTGAAAATTCGTTTTTCATTGATTCAATTGTTTTTTATTTGAAATAAAATCAATTTTGGATTGACAGATCATCCAATATTATACTTTTTGTTGAGAATTCATCTTTTTTGTTTAAAAATGCAAATACTTGGTTAAAATGTGAAGGATGTACTTTGCAAAAAAGTCATTTTTTTGCTTTAAGATTCATCATTTTAGTCGAATATTCATCTTTTTTGTAGAAACATATTCTTTTAGGTGAAGAAATTCAGCGGTTTGATTAAAAATGCAAGTATTTTGATTAAAATTACCGCTTTAAATAAAAATTCCTATTTTCAGGTCTAAAAATGTCATTGTTTTGTAGGAAATTCATCTATTACGGAAATTATTTATTTTGTTCTGGTTAAAAATATAACTGGTTGCAAATCTTTGTTTGAGGATTCAAGTATTTTGTAGAAATACTGCTTTAGATTCAAAATAAAAATCTATTTTCATTGAAATATTAATTCTTAAATTTTTATTGGAAATTCATGCTTTTGTTTAAAAAGATAACTATTTGCTTCAATATTATCTTTTTTGTTGATATTTTTGATTCTCATCGGAAATTTTTCCAAGAATCTTGGTAAAATTATATCTTTATTACCTCTGAATCAAACCGAAAAATAATCAGCCAAAAAAAAAAGTTATATATAATTTTCATTTTGAACTAAAAATTAATTTTCAAGTGATTTCTGAGTATTCTGTGAAATTTTTATAGATTAAAAACGTTTAAGCAGTTTCAATTATTTTTAAGGATTTTCAAAAAATCTATGGGATTTTATCGGGTTTCAGAGAAATTCATAGAATTTTATGACCTTTTAAAACATTTAAAAGAATTTTTATTAATTTTTAAGGTATACAAGATTTATAGACTGTGGGCTCACAACGTAAATGGGAACGTGATACGGATAAGGCCAATTTTCACATGAGATGTTCGTCTGATGATGAGGAACGTAAAAATGGGTGCCTGGCAGGTGTGAGTGGATGCGTTCACCTGTGGCGACCCATCAAAGGTGCGAATTTTTGGCAGTTAACTTACGTGACTCGGATAAGGTTGAAAATTGGTATATATGTAGGGGCTGTCATTAGAAATAGCACCTACGCATTTCCAGGCACTTACCTGGATGCAAAAGTATTGCCAGGCAGCTTCGAAGTCGCCGGACATTCAGGTGAAATTTCTTGAAGTTGATTTTACAAGAAAAAGTTAAAAACAAAAGTTGGTCCACTCCCAGAGATGCATATTTTCATTGTTATATAATTTTTTGATAAAATTGATATATTTGGAGAAACAATCGATTAAAGAAATACCATAACAATAAAAAGCCCTTTTTATTGACAACAAGTGATTTTTTCGAAAATTATTGTGAGAAAAAAGGTACTCTGTTACAGGTATACTCCAAGATAAATAAGAATTATTATTCAAAATGTTAATATTTACCAAGTTATTCGCATTTTTCCTTCTTTTTCCCATTTTTTCAATCACCGGCTGTATCTTTAGCAATTTAAAAGAAGGTGTGCTCAAAATTAGTACACGAATAAAGTAAGTCTTGTGCAATGAATTGGCGTCAGCTACTTTCAATTAAAACAATAACTTATTCTGCTATAAATAATCATAATCAGTGTCACGTTCTTGGCTTCTGATTGTCGTAGAAAGTTTTAATAAAGATGAATATGATTATAAAAATTAAACAACAAACTCGCTTTACCCATATACCCATTACTTACTATTACTAACCCTATATACCCATTATTTATTATTGTTAAAGTTTATGTTTTGTCGTCGAGATACGTTCGATCTTTATTACCGTGACGATTGTCAAGTTTCCCAGACCCAGCGTGAGTTATTGACGTAGCCATTACAAATTCTTCGTCCTGCATTTTTAATGCAGTTCTATAGCATTAAAAATGCAATCGTAATGCCTACGCCAATGACCCACGCTTGGTCTGCGAAACTTGACATTCGTCACGGAAATAAAGATCGAACGTATCTCCGCGACAAAACATAAACTTTAACAATAATAAATAGTGGGTAGTTTAAAGTAAAGCGATTTTGTTTTAATTGAAAGTGGCTGACGCTAATTCATTGCACAAGACTTACTTTATTCGTGTACTAATTTTGAGCACACCTTCTTTTAAATTGCTAAAGATACAGCAGGTGATTGAAAAAATGGGAAAAAGAAGGAAAAATGCGAATAAATTGGTAAATATTAACATTTTGAATAAATACTTCTTATTAATCTTGGAGTATACTTGTAATAGAGTACCTTTTGTCTCTTAATAATTTTCAAAAAAATCACTTCTTGTCAATAAAAAGGGCTTTTTATTGTTATGGTATTTCTTTAATCGATGTTTTCTCCAAATATATCAATTTTATCAAAAAATTATATACCAATGAAAATATGCATCTCTGGGAGTGGACCAACTTTTGTTTTAAACTTTTTCTTGTAAAATCAATTTCAAGAAATTTCACCTGAATGTCCGGCGACTTCGAAGCCGCCTGGCAACACTTTTGCTTCCAGATAAGTGCCTGACAATGCGCAGGTGCTATTTCTAATGTCAGCCCCTACATGTACACCAATTTTCAACCTTATCCGAGTCACGTAAGTTAACTGCCAAAAATTCGCACCTTTGACGGGTCGCCACAGGTGAACGCATCCACTCACACCTGCCAGGCACCCACTTTTACGTTCCTCGTCATCAGACGAACATCTCATGTGAAAATTGGCCTTATCCGTGTCACGATCCCATTTACGTTGTGAGCCCACGGTCTATTAAGATGTGTACGTTCGAAGAAAATCACTTTGAGTCGAAGGTCAGAACCAAAATCGTGCACAAATTGAAGTCCGAGTGTAGTTGTTTTCTCAAATATTTTCATGTTGTAAATAATATAACTTATAGGTAAAGTGCTTAATTAATTAAATACAAGTAATTTTGATTAATTTTGATTAATTTTGCCCTTTTCAGTGCAATAAATAAATTATATGAACGACAACTAATGCGGGAAACCACCTCACTCCTTTATTTACGAATATTCGTGAAATCCAATTATTTTTATCTCTCGTCCTCGCAAGCAAAAATAGACACGCGACTCACACTAACTCATTTTTAGGTTTCTTATTCTATCCCTGTCTCAGGAGTGCAGATCCCCTTAATAAAATTCCAGCACTGACTGTAACATTTTATTTCCACAGCTAAAAGAACGACAAAGTAATATTACTCCGGGACCAGAAGTTGAAACCTGATTAATTTGCTCTAGGGGTGAAAACGGATATTACCACAAACCTTCCGAAATGGTACACCGTCAAGCATTAAACTTCAGCTTGGCAAAGAGTTTCATTAATGTTCCACTGAATGTATCTTTTGGATTAATTAAATTCACGTCGAAAAAAGTTATTTAAAATTTTATTTTGCAATATTTCTGCAAATTTTAGATCTTTCTTTTAAATTAGTTAACCGAGTTTATTATCTTGCTTTAGTACAATAATAACGAAATTGATTTAGAAAAAAAAACTATGGTACCAGCTGCAGATAGATAATGCTATTAAATTACAGAAAGAAGAAGAGGCAGAAAACAGATGGCTTGTAAAGATACTTGAAAAACATTTAATCACCCTGAATTTATGGTAGGTTTACTGTTTTCTCTCTCGTGGGAATAACCACTATGATAAAACCTATTATTTTAATAATGAAAATTAAAAAGCATTTAGAACCTTGCAACTTAAAGATCAGTGAAGTATATTCAAAAATAAGAATTCAAAAGTTGGTACATTGTTGTTGTCTTTCGTTAAATCCGATTAATGAATATAATAATAAAAAATCCATTTATTCATTCTGTCCGCATTTTGAATTGTTTAATTTTTTATAGTTCAAGTTTCATTTTAAAAAGTTAAAAGGCTTTTAATATTAAATAAAAAAATGTTGTTTTCACTGCGGGAAATGTCCAGAAATTTCTGTTTATTTTTAGAGACCACCCGGAAATATTTTTTATTTAAATTGACAATTTAACTGGCAATATTCTACAATTATCATTTTTTAATTTAAAATCCTAATGACTTAACGATTTCTTTTAATATCCTCCCGGACTAATAATTGTTAATTGCAGTATTATATCTTTTAAAATTGCAAAGGTTTTATATCGAAAGCCTTGATCGATAGTGAGAAAAAGATGGATCAAAAGTAAAAATTTGGAATAATTGCAAGAAATTTTTCACGATTCTTATTAATTAAATTTAAGGGATTTTCTAGATTTTCCCGGTTAAGAAGGCATTTTTTGGAATCTTTTGAAACCTGTGAATTCGTTGAAATTCCTTGAAGTTCTTAAAATCTTGAAATTTCTGTGAAATCTTTTAGAATCTTTTTAAATTTTTGCAAAATGTTTGAAATCCTTGAAATCCTTATAATCCTTAAAATCTTTGTGAAAGTTTTCGAAAAGATTTTAAAACTTTTTAAGGAAACCCAATGAGTCCAAGAAATTTCCAAGGAACTTTTGAGAGCTTAAAAAGTTGTAAATAATTTCAAAACATTTTAAAGAATTCGAAATATCTTAGGGCATTTAAAAGATCCCTAATAATTCTCAAAAGATTTTCATAAATTAAAAGAATATTATAAAATATTTAAAATATTTTCCGACATTTTAAAAGATATCAAGGAATTTTCAATATATTTCATAAACTTCAAGCAATTTAAAAAAATCGTAGAATCTTTTCGAAGGTGCTAAGGAACTTTGAGGAGCTTGAAAAAATTATCATGGATTTTAAAATATATAAAGGAATTAAAATATTTTAAAATCTAAGAAATTTAAATCAGATTAAAATCCTATTTGACGTGAAAGAATTAAGTTAATCTGCAGAATTCCTAAAATTAAAACCAAGAATCCAACGACCAAATTTGGAGAACCACCATAAAATGTTTCTATTGTAATTTTTAAAAAAATGCTTATAAACAAATTAAATTTAAATATTTAGCGTATCTCAACATTTTCCAAGGAATTTTCAATAATTTTAATCAAATTTAAAGGATTTCAAAGAATCTGCAATATTTTAAGGCATTTGAAATGATTCCAAATAGTTCTCAAAATATTTCCATGGATTGACAGTATATTATAAAAGATCTGAAATATTTTCGGATATTTTCAAAGATTCCATGAAATTTTCGAATGATTTCAATGATTTTTCAATTGACTTAAATTTCAGGGTAAGGGATTTCAAACCAGTTTAAAAGGTTTGAAATATTTTAGTATCTTAAAATTTTCCAAGCAATTTTTAATATACTTGAATAATTTAAAGGGATCTCAAAGGATTCATTACATTTTAGGATATTTTCAATAATTCCAACCCATTTTCAATAGATTAAAAATAAATTAAAGGGATTTTAAAGAATTTCAAGGATTTTAGTTTTTTGTAATCCCGATGAGTTTTTAATGCATTTCAATAACTTTAAAGGGATTAACAAAAAATGTGAGTATATTTAATGGTTCCAAAAAGCTTTCAACAGCTTTGAAAATCGCATGGAATTTGTAAAGATTTCGAAGCATTTAATATACAGGGTGATTTTTTTTAACTTGAAACTTTCAAATATCTCGAAAAATAGACACTATGAAAAAATGTTATGAATCAAAAGTTTCAAGTAAAAAAATCATCCTGTATACTAGGATATTTTAAAAGATTCAAAAGAATTGTTAAGAGATTTAATTAGTCTATGTTATTCAAAATAATTTCTATGCAGTTTTAAAAAATTGTCTAGAATTTTAAAACATAAGAAACCATTTTATAGAACCTATAATTCCTAGGGTATTCTAATAAATTTATCAGGCTTTCCGGAAATATTATCAGATTCCATAGAAATTCACGGGTCTTTTTTCCTCATTCTTCTTCTTTTCATCATATTTTTACATTGAAAATTAATTTTTGAAGAAAATTAATTAGTTTTATATTTTATGTTTATTTATTAGGAATATGTTTAAAAATCAACTTTGTGTTGCAGAACATTATAATAAAAGTAAAATATAATTTAAGATGTATTTAGAATCATGTTTAAATTGACAAATAAAAATAATATTTTTTTATTTTCGTTTTTTAAGTAACTTTTTTTATTTCAAATTACTTTGGTGTTACCGAATTACAAGATCATGTAATAGAAATTTTATTATTATTTTTCTTATAAAATCACATCAGAAATATAATTCTTCTAGTCTTTCTATAAGTCTTTTTTATAAATAACTTTAATTATCACCCAATTTAAATATGAAAATTAAACTTTTCAAGTTCACTCGATGTATTTGAAGCTAGCGAATGTCTATTTTCATTTTTTCAAACTTGTCTGTCGGTGACCGTCTGTGCTCAGGAGTATTGGTTTTCTGCAGTTTTCAACTTCTCTGACCAAATGTTCAGGTGAATATCAGCGCTTCCACCTGCCCATTCATTGTAACTTATTCAGCAATTTCTGGAGAAACAGGGCCTTGCAATACTTCCGTTGCCCCCATACAGTTCTGTTCAGGTTTCCTATGATTTTTATGTTTTCCAAATTAATACATACTACAAAAGGAAAATGATTTCAAAACGCAGAGGAAATCAAACAGTATGCGACGGATTTATTTATATACTTTTGCATATTTAATTATTTTACATGTTAGTTTAAAACTAAAATCATTTCTTTTATGGTATGGACCAAATCTGAGAATTTTCAGCTTTATTATTTACAATTATTTTTTATAAATTATTTAGTTTTTTTCAAATATATTTTTTTTCAAATGTTATTTGCTCACTTTTTCGTAGAACTTTTTGTCGGATTTTTTTGTTTATTATTTGTTTGTTACGAGTGTTTTTAAACATATGTTCTTATTTATGTGATTGTGAGAAGCAATAATACCGGGAGTTTTTTTTAATTTAAATTTTTCAGTTATTGTTTTATAAACTATTCAGTTATCTTTGCGGTTTTTATTTTTCTTTCAAATATATGTTTTGAATACTGCTTTTTAATTTCAACAAAAATTTTGATTGTTTAAATATATTTTTTGTGAAAATTGAAAATTTTTATATCAAATGTTATATTTTTCCTTCAAAATTAATCTTTTTTGACTAAAAATTAAATTAATTTGTTCAAAGTGGAACTTCCGTGTTGAGCAATTAATTTTATTTTTAAATTCATCATTCATCTGTCTTGTTCAAAATCCAATGATTCTGTTGAAATTTTACTGTTTTCCATAATATTCGTCTTTTTGGGTAGAAATTTCAACTTTTTTTCTACAAAAATTCCTTTTTTTCGGCTTGAAAATTCAATTATTCGGTTTAAAATGTAACCATTTTTGGTTAAAAATTAACTTTTTTGTTGAAATTTTATCATTTTATATTGAAAATATTAACTGCTTTCTAGAGAATTTGCAATTTGAACGAAAATTCGAGAATTTGTTTAAAATTTTGTTTCTTTCTTGCCTAAAAACTCTTTCCTGGTTGAAAATTTCCCTTTTTGTCAAAATTTGAATATTTTTTATATGAAATTAAAATATTTCTTTGGTTGAAATATCAAATCTTATATTTTTCCTTAAAAATTCATTTTTTTTACTAAAAATTCAATTAATTTCTTTAAAATCTTCTTTTTGGTTCGAATTTCTATTATTTCTTATAAAATTCAACTGTTTCGTTGAAAATGACCTTTTTGTTTCATAATTTTTAAATTTTTGATGTAACCTTTTTGGTTTAAAATTCAACTGTTTTTCATGGAATTGGCAATTTTATTTGAAAATTCAAGAATTTTCTTGACACATTTTTTCTCTCTTGCCTGCAAAATATTTCTTAGTTGAAAACACATCTTTTGGGTTTGAAAATTCATCTCGTTCGTGAGAGCTTTTATATTTTTTGGTCAAAAATTGACAATTTGCGTTATAAATTATTATTTTTTTTACTAAGGATTTAACCATTTTCTTGAAAATTTGTGTTTGTTATTAATGATAGATCGCTTTTATAAGATTCGAATATTTTTAATATAAAATTAAAATATGTTTTTGTTTGAAATATTAAATGTTATATTATTCCTGAATAATTAATCTTTTTTGACTAAAAACTCAAATAATTTTTTTAAAAACTCGTCTTTTCTGGTTGAATATTCTATTATTTTCTTATAAAATTCAACTATTTGATTGAAAATTAAATTTTTTTTTAAATTAATCTGTTTTCTAGAGAATTCGCAATTTTGTTTAAAAACTCATCTCTTTCGTTGAAAATTTATATTTTTTTGATGAAACTTTTTTCTTGAAAATTAACTGTTTGGTTGATAATTCAACTGTTTTCTAGAGACTTTGAAATTTGGTATAAAAATTCATCTATTTCGTTGAAAAATTGTTTGTTTTTTTTTATTATTAAAAATTAGTGGGCTACTTGCCAGGCAATTCTTGTAATAAAAATCTTCATGGTATAGTGTTAAGGAATTTCACAGGATATAGAACGTCAGCCATTTTCTGGAAGCTTATTAAGAGATGTGGAATCGGGATGTTAGTAATGAAATTATATACAAATATTTCAGGGAAAAGATATTGTCCCTTTTTGCCTATATAAGTGATAAAATATAATTTAAATTTATGGAACCAAAAGTTTGTAAACAATTTTTCTTTTGCAGAAATAAAACACGGCTGTCGGGCGATAACGCAATCTCACATCTAAATTTGGTTAGTTATCAAGGCATGAAATGAAGTCAGTTTTGGTGTTTGACTGCAAGTCCGTTTATTGCGAACGGCAAATGCAGGAATCCCGAAAAGCTGTAATTGCCATTCGAATAGATTCTCGATGCTTACTCCATTTCCAATTCCCAGTTTGTGGTAAATGCGCATGCATGAACAGATACGTCGCGAAAAATCAACAGAAAACTACTGCTACTTCTTTTTTGATCAATGAAAGGAAAGCCGATCGAAAAAATACGTCAGCGTAAACAATTTTTTTAAAGAAAAAAAGAACTCTAATTTTGTAGAATTATTGGTCATAATATACAACTTAATCGTAAAAAATGTAGAGGTAAATGAAAAAAATTAAGGCAGTTCAAAGAGGACCGAATTTTTTCTTTTTTAAATTCTCACTCTCACATTTTCTGTTCTTTCGTGAAAAAAGATTTTCTGAATTTTTTTAGATTAACGAAATTTTAGACGTGCCTCTCAACCCTTAAAGTACTTTGCGTGCAGGCTAAGAAAATGTTCAATGAAAGAAGCATGGACATCCCGCTTTCCTTCTGATGGTCTTTTGAGGATGTCTCGAGTATTTTAAGCCTAAAATAAAAGAATCTGTTGGTCATTCTTTGAAAGAAGCAAATTTTACTTTTTTAGTACGTTGCACCTATTTTTAAAAAAATACCTGGGTTTGAAAGCTCTTTTCAGTCGAAATTTCTTGGGACATATTTGGGCTATTCTAAGGGGTAAAAGATAAGTCTAAACTTTGTTTTAAATTTCAAAAAATTAAGAAAAGCTTTTTCTACAAAATAAAAAGAATTTTGAATGAAAAAGTTAAATTTTTAACGTGAAAACAGTTATTTCTTCATGAAAAAAGAAGAATTTAAAAAATAAATTAAGAATTTTCAATTAAATAGTTAAATATTCAATCAAAAAGGTTAATCCGCAACGAACAAATGTGATAGATTATATTGAAATAAAACAATATTTTAATTTCAAATAAAAAGTTGAATTCAAATCAAGAAATATGAATTTTCAACCAAACAGTTGAATTTTCATCTCAAAACGATACATTTTCAATCAAGAACATATATTTTCTATAAAAAAGACCAGTTTTTAACCAAATATATACATTTTTAACCAAATGAGTGAATTTTTCAACCGAAAAAGGTAAAATCTCAACAATAAAATAAACAGTTGATATTTCAAACAAACAAAATCTTTATTTGAAACTGAAAAAAATTGAATTCAACCAAACATAAAAATATTTAACAAAGTAGAGAAAGCCTCAAGTTAAAGAGATTATTTTCTACCTAACAGTTAAATTTCCAGCCAATGAAATAAATCTCCAACCAAAAAGATCAGTTTTCTATCAAACAGATGATTTTTCAACAAAATGCAATATATTTCAAACAAAAAAGAATGATTTGTGACTAAAAAATAGACATTTTTAACCAAAAGTGTAAAAAATCAATTTTTAGGTAAAAAAAATCAATTTCAAAATATTAATTTTTAACTAAAGAGATTAATTTTAAAAATATATATAAATCTTTAACAAAGGCAATTAGTTTTCAACAAAGAAGTTTAACTTTCTATACGAAAAATATGGCAGTTGACATTTCCACTGAAAATATTTAAATTAAAAATCAAAAATAGTAGAATTCTACCATGAAGGACACAGTTTTGACAGTCCTAAACAGTTGCATTTTTAACCCAAAAATATGAATTCCCAACAAAAGAGATAAATTTTGAACTAAAATAATTAGTTTTGTAGAAAATATATGGCCTTGTAACAAAATAGTTCAATTCTAAAAGAGACTCAAATTTTGGATCAATGTTGATGGATTCTGAATCAAAAATATAATAGTAAACTTTTCTATTAAAAATGATTAACATTCATAACAAAAGAAAATATTTTTCTAGCAAAAGATGAACTTTTATTTTAAAAGGCTGATTTCTTTATCTAAAAAGAAGAATATTAATAAAAACAGTTTAATTTTTTTAAATAATTAACATTTGTACGAAACAGTAGACTTTTTAAACAAAATAGATGAATTCTGAACCAAAAGTATAATAATGGAGTTTCAGCTAAAAAGAATGTTTTTATATCCCAATGTAGTTGCATTTTCTTATTGCGTGCTATTAATTTAATTCGAATTTCAGCGAAAAATCGAGAAAAAGGTAAACTTTCTTAAAACCGCGATAAAGAGCAAGGCTTTTAAAAAGGAAAAAAGAGGAAAACAGAAGAAAATATTTGAAGTCTGATACTGTGGCTTTGAAACTTGATCCAGCTAGTACTGATATCACCTGACACAAAATAAGGGATCAAGACTTCAAAAGCTCCAAAGTAATTTTTTATCACTCTACTAAAGAAGATGTACACAATAAAAATAAAAGCAAAATTCTCGAAAAGTAAAAAATGGAAAGTGTGAAACTCCTTACACCAAAGTTCTGAGATCTTACACCCACCTAATCCAGTTTGACACCTCATGATGGAGAAGCTCTAACCAAGCATTTAGCGTCGCTTCCTAATTGATGGATCGCTGCTCTACTGACTGTTAGATGCCCTCTAATAACGATTAGGTGTCTTCTAATTTTCCAGAATTCATCGTCTATAAATATAAAGCTTGATGCTTGATGCACATTGTACATTGCACATGCAGAGTTGAGAGAGCAAATTAGAAAACCAGAAAAAAGAGATATGTGGAGAGATGTAGAGGGTTGTAGAGACAAAATAGAGAAGGACATGAAGTGCAGTTTACTCCCTGTTTTCTGGTGGCTGACACAATGCATTGAATATCCGTTGTATGGTCGTAGACGGCGGAATAGGGGTAACGGAACCGTGTAATAACCGCATATACAACCAACTGTACGTACAATAGTTAGGTACGGAGGTAGTAGCTAGTAGCTAGTAGGCAGTAGGCAGTAGGTAGTAGGCAGTAGGTAGTAGTTAGTAGGTAGTACTTGTAGGTAGTGGGTGGATGAGTAGGTATATGTAGGAACCAGGTACTACATAACGGGGATAGTTATTCGGCTCCGTTGCAGTCTCTCTATATGCTGTGCTCAGCAATGCAGTCTCCTATCCCCCTTTAACCCTCCTACAGTCTAGGCCGGTTTATCCTTATCGAGAGTAGCGGGCCACATAAATCAAAGTGTTTACTCGGCAGACGCGGGGACGACTGAATTGGTGCAAGCTCAGGGCTAATAATGACCGCCGGACACACATACTGGTTGACCTTTCTAGTTTCTGCTATCCAGTACTCACTTTCAACTCGTGATGATCCTCCGTTGACAAATCGAGAGTCAGCATAATACTAGGAATACCATTTTATGCTTGGACCTTGCATTTTTCGATTGGTAGTTCTCGCTATCTCTCTCTTTCTCTCTTAATGATATTATAAGATCCCGCCATCGCCGCCTTTTCAATACTTGATACTCTTCATGCCCATTTTCATGGCGAAGCTTCTTAGGCACACCCAAAGCTACTCGTACATTCCTTAAGCAAGATATTTTACCGATTGGATTACTCCCACTTTGTTCACGGACGCCTACTTTCAACGGCCATTTCAAATGACGACACTCTTTAGCTATAAAATCATACACACATTCTAGAAATAAATTTGTTAACCATGACTCTTAGACACACCATACTCCACTGCTGTATTTATTAATTACAAACTTTGGTCATTTAATTAGCAACGCCCACTCTAGAAGACCACGCTTGTTCGGAAAGGCATAAACCTTAGTTAATAAATTAACCAACCCCACTTTATTTAACAAAGCCTTTTTGTAACGCCTACTGCTATTGACAACACTCTTTAGTCATTCGATAAAATACACAATATTCATATAAATTTGTTGACCACAATCCTTATACTTACTCAAAGCCACTCCCATGTTCCTGAACCGCGATCTTTAGTCATCCAATGGACCAAACCCACTTTTTTTCAACAAGCATTTTTTAACGCCCACTTTCATTAACTGCCCTCCTCACTTATGTAGCAAGACACAAATGAACTTATTAACTACGTTTCTTAGACACACTAAAAGCCACTTCAATACTCATTAACTACAAGCTTTAACCTAATTGACCACGCCTACTTTATTTGACCACACCTATAATTACCACCCATCAACATCTGCTCAACTTTTTACTCAAAAAATGAAACACATATGCTGCCAATTAATTGAATAAATAATTTAATTCCGTGATTAGACAATATCTTAAATATTCCCACATTCCATTATTTCTTTATTTATACAATTGACCACACATTAGGGTGAGCCAAAAAAACAAAACTTTTTAATTTTGACTGTGGCTAGCAAAAATAATTTTTCACGTAGCAAAATGACTCTTCATGTCTTTCAGATTTTTAAAACGATTTCTTCAGTTAACAGGAACTTTTTAAAGTTTGAAACGTTGAAATCAGTGATTTTTTTCCATATACATATTTTAATTTTCGGTCATTCTGGTGATGAATGTAGTTACGTGGAATATATTTTTTATTTGAAAATCGATGTTTCGAAGATAATCAAAAATAGTACGAAAGCATGTAATTTTTTTAATATTCTTTTTAGGGGTCTTTAGGAACTACAAATACATACAAGTTTATAAGGAAAAGTTCTGAGTTACTGTGAAAGTAAGCAAAGAGCGGGCAAAACTTAGTAAAATTGAAATAATCTGCAAATTAAGACAAAATAACAGAGCAATAGCTCACAGCAAGAACTTTTCTTTAAGCTGGAAAAATATTATTTTACTTAATGATACGCCAAAATATCAATTGTATTTATTTTGTCTTTTCCTTCTGAGCTTACATGTATTTTTAGGTTCTAAAAGACCCTTAAAATGGATATTGAAAAATTCTGATTTTGTACCATTTTTAAATATGTTCCAAACTTCGATTTCAAAATAAAAATTATATTGTACATAACTACATTTATCATAGGAATTTTATTTTACAATAACAATTTTGAAAAATCTGTTGTTACGGTGCAGAATTTCTGAGAATAAAACCAAGAATCCCACGACCAAATTGGGACAACCTCCGCTTTTCTATTTCGACTAAAATATTTCTTTTGTTTTTTTTTATTTTTATTATTATCAAATCGCAATAAAAAACATTTGTAAAAAATGTATTATTGGACGTTAAATAGGATTTTAAACTTAATTTCAATCTCATATAAATTTCTTTAATTTTAATCTGTTGTCTCATCAAAATAAATGAATTCGTGTAGTAAAAACTAATTCGATGAAGAAATGGTGAACGAACATTGAAATATATAAAAGAAATCACTGTTTTCAAAGTTTCAAAATTTTTTAAAGTTTCTGCTAACTGAAGACATCCTTTTGAAAATATAAAAATAAATTGTGGGGCACTAAAAGGGATAATTTTATGTATTTAAAAAAAAATTAATGTAACCATGCATATTTAAGAACATATTCAAAGAAAATTATTATAAGGTAGCATCAAATATCTATTTCACTTACTGGAATATCCTTAATAAACATTTAAATTATTTTCGAAATCTTATACAACAATTCAAATAAGCATACAAAATTAATTTTTTTAATTGGATTATGCGAATTGTTTTTTTAATAACATAAAAATAATAAAAATGTTTATTAAAGACAGAAAATGGATATATTCACGATGAGCGACCTCTAAATATTATCTCATTTGTTTTTCCTTTCACATGGTAATTTTTAACGCAAAAGAAACAGTAAAAACGTAAATTCAAGTTGACATTTTGACTTTATTTTTTTAGCACATCTTATCCACAGTAATAAATTACAATCATGGTTCATGACCAGTAAAGTTTATTAACTAATTAGGAGTAACTCTGTTACTGAAAAGTTACTTTATTGCTAACTTTCATTGTAAGTTAGTTATTATTCATAAAAATGTGTAACTTTTAACTTAAATTTGTTTTCTTTGAGGTTACTGTATTGTTTGCATATCTCATTTTGAAAGACGTTTATATTGGTCATTGAATAAAAATAAATTTAAAAAATCTTTTTTTTTCATATACTTTGAATAACGCATACTTCTTTTCAAATGAAGTCTATATAAATTATTCTCTTACTCATTCTGAATTTTTATCAAAAAAATAAAGGTAGTAAATTTAAAGTAACTTTTAAGGTAACTCAGACTTACTTTTTCGAGTAACATAGCTGTAACTATTTACTTTGAAAAAAGGAACTTTTCGAATACTGTTCGTGACACCTTCCAAGATGAAGCGGAAATTCGCAAGGTGAATTTCGATAGTATTTTTAGCAAAAAAAATTAATCTAAACCGTTCAATTTGATATCTCAATTAGTTTTCGAGATATTGATTTTTATATATCCAATTTGTCTTATTACTAATTAAACTAATTTTTCTGATAGAAGAAAGGATGTGACAAAATTATCAATAACCCTTCAGGATGGTAACTTAAAAAGTTAAAAGGATATGAAAAAATCATGAGCAAACCTTTAGAAGGGGTACTTTGAAAGGAGTGGAGATGTGTCAAGATTATCACGAGTTGATTAGGGCTTTACTTGGAAATTGTAAGAGGAGGTTTCATATTTTAAAAATCCATTATTCTAGGTAATTGGAAAACTGATAAGTTGTGAAAAAATTCTAACTAACCTTATAGGACGGTAACTTAAAAAGTGTTAAGGTTATGAAAAAATAGCAAGAAACCTTCAGGAGTTATGCTTGATCGAAAGTGTGACAAACTTATCACAAATTGATTGGGGCGGTACTTGGATATTGGAAATGGGATATGCCTGAATTATAAAGACTATCTAATTCCAGGTAATTCGAAAAGTGATGGAGCGTGTTAAAATTATTAACATTCTCTTAAGAGGGGTACTCAAAGAGAGATTGTAGCATAGAAAAATTACAGACGATCCTTTCGGGGCCGTACTTAAATTTTTAACGGATTCTAGGCCTTCTCTAAGGCCCCCCACCCTTTGTAACAAACCGTCCCAAGATATTTCTACCCCCCCCCCTCTCTTATCGTACGTAATTTTTAGTTTCCAGAAATATTTTTCTAGTTATGCTAGTGCATTTTCCAAATTGCCTGATTTTTCCTTGACTAATTTTCCATTTTCCTTGATCATTAATATTCAAATACCGAAGCATTTTAATTTTGTAATATTATTAACATATAATCTTTTATAAACATAATAAAACAGTATTACGGATACAAATTTAAAATTGAATTTGCAACTTTAAAAGATAAATCGCCAAAAATAATGTCATAGTTTATATTTCATTCCAAAAAGATGAAATTTGTAACAAACAAAAAATTTTAAAAAAAAAGACGAATTTTGAAAATATAAGGATTTTTCACTGAAAAAGAAATAAAAGTTTAACTCAATTGACGAACCTTGAAGCCAAAAGATGAATTATTCCTACAAAAATTTATTTTTCAATCCAAAATCTGACTTTTGAGCAAAAATATTAATTATTACAGGAAACTGATGCATTTTTACCTAACAGACATGAAATTTCAAACCAACAAAATGATTCTTTCACTAAAAAAGATCAGTCTTTGAAAAATGGACAAGATACATTTTTAGTTAAAAATTACTTTTAAACCAAAAAATAAGCTTTTCGAAGTAAAGCAACCCAATCCTGCAAACAAAATACTTGAATACTCAAGCAAAGAAGAAAAATTTTTAACCAAAAAAGTTGCATTTTCATTTAAAAAATAATATTTCTACTAAAACAGATAAATGTTCAAATCTAAAATATAAATATTGTGAAAATAGTTGAATTTTCTGTTAAAAAATATTTCATTTGAATATTTACGATCAAAATATGAATTGTTAAACAAGAAATATGTTCCCACGAAAAAAATGGAATTTTCAATCCAAAAAGACGAATTAAAAAGACTTTTTAATAAAAGTATTGAATTCTCTAATAAATAGTTGCATTTATATACAAAAAGAAGATGAAATTTCTCTTAAACCAGATGAATTTTTACGAACAAAAAAAAATTTCAATGTATTTAAATTTTTATCTAAAAAAAGATTCCAATTGAATTATCAGGATCAAAATATTATTTTTTTAACAAAAAATAAATTTCTACAAAAAAATGAATTTTCAATCCTAAAAGACGAATTTTTTTAACCGAAAATGATAAAAATATTTTAAAAATAGTTAAATTCTCTATCAAATAGATGCATTTTTTATTTTATCATAGTAAGATGAAATTCGTACTTAAGCGAATGAATTTTTAATAAAAAACGGAATATTTTTAAAGTTAAACTTTCACTCACAAAAGATTTCAGTTATCTTTTCAACACCAAAATATTAAATTTAAACAACAGGTCTGACTTTTTTTAAACAACTTAATTTTTTTTAAAGTATGACTTTTCAACCAAATTGTTCAATTTTCTACCAAATAGTTGCATTTTTATCCAAGAAAGATGTAATTTCTGCTAAAGATGGTGAATTTTAAAATCAAAATGACAAATTTTCAAAAAAAGATTAAAACATAAGTTAATTTTCTGGTAAATATTCGATCTTTTAGAAAAAAATACGAATTTTTAACAATTTTATTAACTTTTCAAATAAACAGTTGCATTTTTGTCCAAGTTAAATGAAAATTCTAGTAAGGCAGGTAAATTTCTGAATCAAAAAGACGAATTTTCAGAAAAACTACTTTTCATCCAAAAAAGATTTCAGTTGACTTTCCAGCAACAAAGTATGAATATTTAACAAAAATTTATAGTTCTACAAAAGGATCTATATTTTTAACCCAAAAATACAAATTTCTAACAACACAGTTGAATTTGCAATCAAAAAGTATTGCTTTTGAAGAAAATTGTAAAATTTTCTACCAAATAATAAAATTTATAACTTAAATTACGTACAGCTAAAAAGTAAAGCTAATTTTCGTGAAACTAATTTTCAAAAATTACGTGCCCGACTGAATGGTCCCCTCCCCCTACCGTAAAAAATTGTAACTAAATGTCTCAAACCACCCCCCTCCCCCCATTAAGCTGTTACGTAATTTAAGTACGGTCCCTCGGGAGATGTACTCAGAAAGAGGGCAGAGGTTTTCATAGAAGAGCTACTTAAAAATAGCTAGTAGTATAAAAAAATGATAGGCAATGCTTTAGGAGAGGTACTTAGAAAGAGGGCAGAGATGTGATAAAGTTATCACTAATCGATTGGTGGAATACTTGAAGCTTTGGAGGGGATGTGCCAAAATGATAAACAACACCTTATTTTAGGTAATTCGAAAAGGGAGACGGCAAGACCAAATTATCACCGAGCTGTGACAATATTATCACTGATCAATTGGGGCGGTACTTGGAAATTGGGAAGGGATGCCCGAAATTATAAACAATCCCTAATTCAAGTCAATTAGAAGAGTGAAGAGGTTTAAAGAAATTAGTACCATTCCCTTAGGAGGAGTATTTAAAAGGCAGTGAGGGTATAAAAAGATTATACAAAATTCTTTAGAAGGGGTACTTAGAAAGAGGACGGAGGTGTGACAGTTATCGCTGACAGATTAGAGCGTTACTTGGAAATTCGGAGAATATGTGACGAAATTATAAACAATCCCTGACTTTAAATAACTGAAAAAGTAAAATGGAAACAAAATTAACACAAATTCTTTAGGAGGGGTACTTAAAATGGGCTGGCAATATAAAAAAGTTATACAGTCCCTTAATAGGATTAGTTAGAAAGAGGGCTAAAATGTGACAAAGTAGTCACTAATGGTTTAGAGACGTTTTTGGAATTGGGTGCTTATTAACCAAAATTATAAACAATTCTTGGTTTCAGCGAACTGAAAAAGGGAAAAGGTCTGAAAATTATTAATAATAATGCCTTAGGATGGCTGCTTTAAGAGGGATGAGGATATAAAAAAAATCGTAAACAATCCTTCAGGAGGGGTACTTAGAAATGGGATGGCGTTGTGACAAAATTATAATTAATTTCTAAACAAAAGCCATAAAATAATAATAATCCAAACGTGTTTTGTCTTCGCTTTTTAGGCAGAAATATGAAACTAATTTCCAAGATCCTAGAATCCCATGCGCTACATTAAATACGAAATCCGAGATCCTTAAAGCTTATATCTTGACTTCAAAATATATTATTTCGCGAAACGTAAGAGACAAACTTTGCAGGTAAACTCACGTCTAACAAAATACGAAATTACACTGCCTCCGGGTAAGCAGTAGCTCGGATCACCGTTGAAGTTCTACTGCTAATTGTATTAATAAACGAACCGTGTGTACGATATCAGATATTCGCAACAATCCTCTCCGCCAGGAATGAAATAAAATACGACAAAGGTGCTTTTATAGTCGTTAAAATCACTGGAATTTCTACTAGTGCTCGTGAAACTTTTAATTTGTTGGGTTATTTGAAACTTTATTTAAATAATTTTCATTCAAAAATAATTTGCTTTGATTTCGGAAAAAATTATTTAACAGTTTAAAAACTACGTTACACGATTTTGAAGGATTTTTCTAAAAAAATTCTGAACAATTTTTTTCGATTTCAATTCATAAAAACTTAAAACAAAACACAAAACAACCCAAACAGTACTAAGGCGAGAGGAAATAGGGTGATTTTTAACGGAAGATTTGTGTTTTTAAGTTGAAAATTCGAAAAATTTGAAAACAGTTGAATTTTTAACCTTCAAAGACGAATTTTCAATAAAGCCATTGAATTTTTTAATGAAATATTATACTTCAACCAGATTCAGTTGCATTTACAACCAATTAATTGAATTTTCAATAAAAAAAACACGAATTGTTTAGAGAACAGTTGAATTTTTAGTTCAAAAGGACGAATTCTTGCGAAACAAAACAATTGTTTAACAAAACATTCAAAGCAGCAAATAGTTGCATTTTGAAAAAAAGGAAAAAATTAATTCATTTAATTTTAAAAAAAGGTAGTTTTCAACTAAATAGTT
Source organism: Belonocnema kinseyi (assembly GCF_010883055.1). Lineage (NCBI taxonomy): Eukaryota > Metazoa > Arthropoda > Insecta > Hymenoptera > Cynipidae > Belonocnema > Belonocnema kinseyi. Next base: position 50,688,452 of record NC_046660.1, read on the forward strand.
GAATTTTAAACGAAAACAAAAGAATCTGCAATCTGAAAAGATGAATCTTTTAAAAATAGTGTAATGCTTAAGTCAAACAGTTGACCTTTAAAAATGATTAATTTGCAAATGAAATGAATTAGTTTCTGCGGGTGACAAAATTTATTTTCAACCCGAAAAGGAACGATTTCTAAAGAAAATGATTAATTCTTTAACCAAAAAGAGATGGATCTGCAATTAATAAAATTAATTCTTAATAAACCAGTTAAAATTTTAACCAATCAGTTAAATTTTCAATTAAGAAGATTCATTATCTACCAAAAATATGAATTCACGACAAAAAACATTAATTTTCAACCAAATTGTTAAGTTCTCAAATTTTTTTCTGGTACACTTTTGTCCAAATTGTTCGTTTTCAACCAAGAAGACCATTTTTAGGCAAATAGTGAAATTTTCTACGAAATACAATAGAATATTTTACACGAAAATATTAATTTTTCATCTAAATAGTTTAATTTAAATCTAAAAACCAATAAAATGCATTTCTACCAAAGTATTTAAAGTTTTTTACAAGAAGTTAAATTTACAATAAAAAATATTGATTTTTCATTAATAAAACCCAATTTACAACAAAAGACATACATTTTCAAACAAATTGTTAAATTTCAATTTTTTGTTTTTTTGCTCAATTTTGTTCAAATTGTTTATTTTCAACCAAAAAGTTTATCACCGAAAAAATAGTAAAAATTTCTACGAACACAATAAAATATTAAACTTGAAAACATGAATGAAAAAAAAGAGTTGACGTTTTAAATCAAATGGTTTAATTTTAAGTTAAAAACGAACCATTGGAAACCAAAAATAGAATAGTTAAATTTTTAGTTGAAGAAATTTATTTTGAACAACAAGAATAATTTTTAGCGAAATATTGAAATTTTATGCCAAAGACATGGATCTTCAACAAATAAAATGTATTTTTATCACAGTATTTAAAATTTTTACCAAGAAGTTAAGTTTTTGATAAAAAAAAATTAATTTTCCATCAATAAATAAGAATTTACCACAAAATACAAAACTTCTTAACCAAATTATTAAATTTTCTACTTAAAGATTAATGTTCAACCAAAGGATTAGTTTTCCAGAATATGGTTGAATTTTTCTGCAGAAAAAGGAAAAACTCGTCAACTCAAAATAAAGAATTTCCAACAAATGAGCAGAATTTTTACGACATGTAGATGAACTTTGAACTAAAAATGATCAATTTACTACCAAAAATGGAATGGTTAAATTTGCAGATGAAAAGATAAATTTTCTAAAGAAAACGAGTTTTCAACAAAATGGTTCAATTTTCCACCAAAGTTTCAACGACTAAAATTAAATTTTAAGAATATAAAATATAAAAAGACTCATTTTTAACAAAACATTGGAATTAAACCATTTTTGACAAATCAGTTGAATTTTCCGCCAATCAGTTAAGTTTTCAATCAGGAAGAATAATTTTCTACTGAAAAAGACAAATTTTCAACAAAATACATTAATTCTCAACATAATTATGCATTTTTCATCTATGATACGAATATTCAAACAAAACGTGAATTTTTAACAAAATTCTTGAATTTTTAGTTCAGAGTGATCAATTTTCAACCAATTACAGAATTCTCAAAAAAAATATGATACTTGAAGTTTCAGATCAATCTTTAGCTAAAGAGAGACTAGCTAAATTGTCATTGAAAAAAAAAATTAATTCTGACCAAAAAAAAGAAAAATTTTCAAAAAGAGAAATTGTTTTTAAAAAGGGGTTAAGAAGGAAAAATTTTTAATTAGTGTGAAGTTCATATTCAAATGTTAGACTTGTAATATAAAAACATTATTTTCTCCTTTTTACAAGCATTGCAAAAAATTATTATTTACATTTATATTTTCCATCCAAAAATCTTATTTTGAAAGCTCCCGTATTCAAGCTCCATCGATTACGCTGCCAGGTTGAATCAAAATGCAATGACCTGGTAAGGATTTTAATTAAGCCGAAAATCTCCATCGAAAATTGGGATAAAAAAGGTAAAGTCCCGGAATGAAGTTTCAGTGATCCAATTTAGTTATAATCTCGAAATCGATAACATTAAACGATGCTAAAAATATATATAATATACATAATAATCGAATTATTTATGCTTTAGTAGGTAGCGTTTTCTCTCAAAGAGAATAATTAGAATTTGCGTAATAATATAGTTGCTGCTTTAATTAACTGGAAACGAAACCATGGATTTAATCAGGCGACAAATTTTTCCGGTGGAAAAATCCTATGCGGAAGAAGAGAGAATGGAAGACAAAGTTGGCGGAGATAAATATCCGCGAGAGGCTAATATTATGATAAGAACGGCACATTTAAAGAGGATTTTTGCATTCACCCTTAAATCCATGCACTACTGAAAGTGTGGACGGATGCAGGAATAATATGAAAATCGACGAAAATGAATAAAAGGCTTTCACCAATTAAAAAAAAGACCCACATCCTCAATATTATCCTCGAATATGCGCACTGCAAAAGGAAAATTTGGTTCATAAGTTTTTTCTGCTTGACTAAATTGAACACGGTTAAATATTTTATAACAGTGAATATTAAACTGTAGAATATTTGTTTTGATAAATTTAATAACATTAAAAACATGCTCAACAGAGAAAATTGATTTTCTTCTTTACAGAATTCTGCATAATTTCGCAAGCAGATAATGCTGGATTAAGTCAGATTTAGAAGACCGTAAAAAATTACGTTACTTAAATAATTAAAAAAATAATAAAAGAGTTTTCAAACAAAACAGTGTTCAATCTTCAAGCCATAGAAGGAATGTTTAACAAAACAGTTCATCTTTCAACCCAGTAGTTAAGTTTTCAACCCCAAAAAGATGAATTCCTAATAAAAAAATTTGATAGTTCAATTCTCCAGTAAAAACGATCACTTTTTAACCAAAAATCGACATGTTACATTTTTAGTGAAAAAGATTAATATTAAGCCCCCCAAAACGGGATTTGTAACAAAATTTTGAAATCATAAACCAATAAAATAAAGTTTTATCGAAAAGGTTGAAAAATCTAAATGTTTCACTTTAGGATATTTATTTTCATCAATCGATTAGATTGATGAAAATAAATATAAATAAATATTATCTTCCTTACAGAATTCTGAGTGCATTTTAAGGTAGATAAAGCTGCATTTAGTCCGACGTAGAAGACGGTAGAGAATTACCAGACTTTGATAGTTGAATTTTTTACTAAAAATGATCAATTTTCAGAAAAATGGACTAGTTGAATTTTCGATTGAGAAGAATGATTTTTAACAACAAGAAGACAAATTTAAAACCAAATTTTGAAATCGTAAAGCAATCAACTGAATTTTTATCAAAGAGGTGGAAAGAGTTTGGAAAATGTAGTTAATAAGTTTTCTCTGCTTGACTAAATGTTACGCAGGTAAATATTTTATAATTAGTAGATGTTTTACTTTACATTATTTATTTAAAATAATTTAACGTGAAAAATATGTTTAGTAAAGAAAGGTTATTTTCTTCTTTATAGAATTCTGGATAAACTCTGAAGGTAGATATAGCTGGATTTGGTCAGATACATTAAGGATTGCAAGGAATTACGAGACTTAAATAAATAAAATAAAATAAAAATATTTCCAAAAAGCGTTAAATCCTTAACAAATGAAATTAATTTTTAACAAAGAAGTTTAATTTTTGTTGCAATTTTCAACCAAAAAAGATAAATACTAACTGAAAAATTTTAATGGTAAAATTTTTTAATGGAAACCATCAAATTTTTAGCCAAAAATAGACCAGTTTAATTTTCAGTTGAGAAGATGGATTTTTATCAACAGAAAACAAAAACTAATTTAAAAAAAATTGTGACAACCTAAAGCAATAAAATGAATTTTTATCAAAAAGTTTGAAAAAGGCTGACAAGTTTCGGTAATGAGTTTTGTCTGCTTGACTAAATTTTACACGCTTGAATAGTTCATAACTAGTAAATATCTTTCTTTAGAATATTTATTTTCTTGTCAATTTAATAACAAAAAAAAATATGTTTAACAAACAAAAGTTATTCTCTTCTTTACAGAATTCTGGGTGAACTCCTAAGTAGATAAAACTTGATTTTGTCAGACTTATTGAGAACCGTAAGTTATTCCGAGTCTTAAATAAATAAAATAAAGTAAATATCATAAATAAAGTTAAGTTATCCCTGTTTGACTAAATTTTTAACGGTTGAATATTTCATAAGAGGTAAATCTTTTACTTGAGATCATTTATTTATATTAATTTAAGAACATAAAAAATATGTTCTGCAAAGAAAATTCATTTTCTTCTTCCCAGAATTCTGGGTTAATTCCCAAGTAGATAAAGCTGGATCTAGTCAGACGTATTAAGGACCGTGAGGAATTATGAGCGTCTTCTGCACCACACTTTGATAGTCTGGATTAGATGCCACTTTACATAAAATTACTATGAAGAACTTTATTAATTAAAAGTGGAATTAGATTTTCTAAACAAATTTTGAAAATGAAACTTTTTATAGGGACCGTTTAAAAGTACGTCACGGTATTTTGAAAACTTTTCCTAAACCTACCCTTCTGCGTCACAGATTTTTAAATTACTGATTAATTTTCTATTTAAGGAAATTGTTGAGTTTTCAAAATTAAAATTTAAAATTTAATATCACAGTTACTTTTTAAACCGGAAAATCTGATTCTTCGTCTAAGAAATATGTTTTTTTCAACCAAATGTATGAATTTTAAATGAATAAAAAAATTATTTGAAGAGAAATGGTTGCATTTACAACCGAATAGTTGAATTTCGTAGCAAAAAGACGAATTTTCAACACAGCAGTTGAAGGTTCAGACAAAAAGGATGACTTTTTAAAAAAGTAGTTAAATTTCAACTTACGAAGATGAATTTTCAGCCCAATAGTTAAACTTTCAAGAATAAGAAATGTTCAATTTACGACAAAAAAATGACTTTTGACGCAGTAGTTGCATTTTATATAAAAACAGAATGATTCAACAACAAAATTAGTTGATATTTCAACCAAAAAATATTTTATTTTGAACAAAAAGCATTTGGATTTAACCAAAGAAGAATTCTTAATTAGAAATTTATGAGTTGATATTTCGACAAAATAAATTAATTTTTAATTTAAAAACAGTTAAACTTAACCAAAGAGGATTAATTTTCAACAAAATAGTTGAATTTTTTTCGAGAAGAGGTTATTTTTTAACGGAACAGTTGCATGTTTAACCAAAAAAGGTCAAATTTCTACAAAAAAAAAACAGAAATTTTAAAATAAAAAGAATATTTTTCTAAAAAACAGTTGAATTTTCAACTAAAACGATACATTTCTAACCAAAAATGGAATAGTTACATCTGCATTTCTAAAAATCGATTTTTAACAACCAAATACGAATTCACAACACAATACATAGACTTTTCTCCGGATTGTTAAATTTTTTTAAACAATCAATTTTTAACCAATCATGGATTAATCAAATTTTCATTAGAGCTAGAATTAGTCTTCAAACAACAACAAAAAAACGAAGTTTCAACAAAACAGTTATATCTCAAACGAATTCGTTTAATTCTCAGCCAATACCGATAAAATTACTTCCAAAAATGAAATAGTTAAATTGGTAGTTTAAAAAAATCATCTTAAAAAAACAGTTTTTCAAAACAATGGTTCAATCTGGAACCAAAATAGTATAATTTTTAACCAAAAGAAATTAATTTATTTTTATTCAAATTATAACATAAAAAATATTTTCGCGAAACAAAATTTAATTTTGTCTTCAAAATTCTCCGCAGATTCCGAAGTAAACAAAGCCGGCTTTAGTCAGATTTCGTCAAGACTGTAAACTTAGGAGTTACGAGCCTCATCTTCATTACCCTTAAATAGTTCGGATTAGATCCCATCATTGGATAAAATTATTATAAAGATCCTTATTGCTTTAAAAAAAGTAGTTAGAATTATAAAAAAAAATTAAACGTCAAACTTTCTAAAGGCCACTCTATAAATTACACAGAGGATGAAATATTTCCTTTAAGAATTGGTTTCTCTACTTCAGATTTAAACTGCAGGAAATCATGAAGAGTAATTTTGTCAATTTCCGTGCCTTTTGTACGCCTTTTACAATGCCATAGTCTTTTATAGAAGCAGTTATAAAGTACACTCGACAATTACATTACTCAAGTCGACGTGACCTCTATTTTCAAACTTGTATCAAGAAATAAAAAAAGCATTTTTGTCATTTTTTAGATAAATGAAAAGAGACAAAATCGTTATTGACGATTTTTTTCATTTTATCGCAATAGGAAGTTTCGTCACTATTGAAATATTTCGCAAATTTTTTAAATTACTGAAGAGAAAAATTCTGCCCTAAATTTTCTCCAAACCTTTTAACATTTTTCAAACAAACTTTGCAGGATTACATTCAGCATTGATTTTTCTCGAAGTTGAATTTTCTTAAATTAATAATTTCATTTTTGAGAAGGCTTTTTTAAACTTTTGTGAGTAATATGCAAATTTTTAACCAAATTTGACATTCTGGAATATATATTTTTTTAATTTTAAATGCACAGAATAATTTTTTAAGCATTAAAAAAAAGTATTTGGCACGTGATTGTTCGGTCTTCTCGACAGAAATTTGCCGAATTATTAAATATCCGGCACAGTCAAATTCTCTTAACTAGAAAATTCACAAATTCAAGCAATTGAACAAATATTTTTCATTCAATATTGCTTATTTATTAAGAATACAATAAGCAAATATTTTTATTAAAGCACTTTTTTAATGTTCAATGTATTCTTAATTATTGCTTTAATTTAAAATAATATTTTTAAAAATTCTTAAATAGATGGTAGTATAAAAATCCCAAATTGAAAATTCCCGAATAGTTCACTTTCCTGAATTTTTACTTGATCACATTAAAAATATAAACAATTTAAATATCCATTGATTAAAAATTTTTTAACAATTAAGAGTTTTATCGAATTTTTGAAGCAATAATTGATATTTTGGAATTAAAAACGCTTTATATTTTTTAAATCAAAAACAATTTTGAATTTGAAAGCTTGTAAGACAAAAATTTAAGATCAGAAAAAATTTGGAAAAAAAATATATTACCAAGTTAAAAATTAAACAATTTTATTTTGAATGGTAGAATCAATGATTTCAGGTTAAAATTTCGAAAATAGAACGATTTTAAAATGTTCAAATGTGAATAATTTCAAATGAGAATTTAAAAAACCGGATTATTTGAAATTCAAAGGAATTATAGTTGTTTAATATTCAACTCAAATTATTTTTAATTCGGAGCGATTTAAATTTTACAATTTCAAATTAAACATTAATTAAATATTTCAAAGCCAAAGCCTCTGAATTTCTAAAAACTAAAATTGCTATTACATCAATAAATTAGAATTAAACACTAAATTTGGTTAAAAAATTATTAGCAACATAAAAAAATCACGATTATTTTCAAAGTTCAAAATTTAAAAAATTACATTATAAACCTTTGAAATTGAATTATTCTTTCTGAAGAAACGTTCCACATGAAGCAATTTCACATGGACAACATTAAAAGTGAGGAAATTAAAGCTTATAAAGGAAAAAAATTTAATTCAGTGTTCAACATAAAAAATTCAGAACTCTAAAATTTTTAATATGAAAAATTAAATAAATTACTCAATTACTTAGGTGTCAATTTCAAATAGTGCGATTTTTATCTGTTTTGATTTTAAAAACATAGTTTTAATTCTTTATTTCGAATTATTATTCATTCTTGAAATCTACCAAATTAAATATTTTTCAATTCTGAGTTATGCATGTTTTTAATGTTTAACTAAAAATTGTAAAATTAAAAGTCATTCCATTGAAAATAAAAAATTTTTAAATAAATAATACAAATCAAGATCGCTATGAATTTAATTTTTAAAATTGCATAACTTCAAACCTTTCAATTCAAAATTCTTGTTGTTTTTTATGCTGAGTTTGAAATCTTTATTAGTCTGGAATATTAAACAAAATAATAATAATTCAATTTTCAATTTCCAGTTGTAAAATCTTCTCATTTTTAAGGCTTCGATCAGACAAATTATTTTCTTCATTTTTTATTATTTTTCTAGAGGCATTCAATTCAAGGCAGTCTAACTAAAATCTTTACACAGGAAATTTTGCAACTATCAGATCTTTTAATTTTATATTTCACGGTTTCAAAAGATCGAAATAAAATAGATAATTTTGTACGTTTCAAATAAAAACCAAATAGTTTGGAAAAATTAAATTTAAAACTGACTGAAATTGAAAAAAAAATTAGAATATTTTAATCTAAAATTTTTTATAGAAAAGTGAGTATTCTAAAAAAGTTGACATTTTTTTCTGCCAATTTGAAACCATAAAAATTATTAAGTTCAAACTTAAAACGTTTAAAATTAAACATTTCCGTAGAATTCTTAAACATTGAGGCATTCTTAAATTCGCCTCTTCAAACAATTTTTTCTTCTTAAAATTATTAATTGTTAAATTGTTTGCCCTGATTTAAACAATTTAATCATTTTAATCTAAGGTGTCCTAAAGTAATCCTACATTTATTAGACAACAAAATTTCAAAACTAAAAATTGAATTTATTTGAAACTTAGAGGAAATTTTAATCCAACTGGTGGAATTATTCCGCTTTGCACTAGAAGTTAATTTAATCCAACTAAAAATATCTCTTTATTGATTTAACCTCACCTCCGTGAACGGGTTACAGAACTTTCCTTAATTACCTATTTACTGCATGAACACACAAAACCACACATACACACACATACACCGATACACAGAGTTCTTCTAAACATGTTCACCCTGATGTTTTTCAACATTTTTTATTAATCCTGAAGTCACTCCTATCGTTTTTCTTTTGATAAAATTAGGCCTTTATTTCACGTGAACTTCCTAAATCGCACCAAGAAAAGAACTTTCTCAATTTTCAAAAAAATAAAAATTCCAAACTATTTAACACTGAACCAACAAATTTAATTTGCTTGCAATCTTTAAAAAAAACTGTCCTAAAATTATCGTACCCCAGTGACTTTTTATTAAAAATCTCTAAATATGAAAAAAAAAATTCTGAAATAAGGTCCAATGCTGAAATATTCTTCAGTTAAAAAGGGAGTAAAACTGCGAAAGACTTACAAGAGATGTGTACGAAGAAAAGATTGATGAACACGAGTAGAGTGTCCACGTGGTACCGGCACTTTGATTTTACGGTGTCAGTACATTTATTTTTCGCACGGAATTGCCACCCTAAACAAAAGGGCAACATCGCGACCGACCGAAAATCCCGAAACGGGTCCGTTTGTGGCAGTAGTAAAAACCGCGACTAATCAGACTACCGCATCTCCCATCTTCCTTTCGAACCATATACGTTGAGCGCCAAAGAGAGACTGACTGCTTAAAATCGAGATCTCACGATCCTCTCGCGCAATTCCGGTACCATTCGGGCTTCCTCGCCACCCCCCCAGATCTAACCGCAGGCCACGTGAGAGCACCACCGCCAACCACCATCACCACCCTGCAGATATACTCTACCCACTTCCTTCCGACCATCAAGTACCAGCCTCATCCACCTCAAAGAGCGCGCCAAATAACTTCGCTCTGGTATATAAATCACGTAGGAAAACATGACTGACGCATGGAAATTGGAAAATAACGCCCCGCCTCAACCCTCACCATGTTCAACTTGACGTTTTACTGCCCTGACTTAATCTACCTAGAATAATATTATCTTGGCCAATACTGCTGAATTGAAAAGAGAATTGATAGAGAATAACATTTAGATTAGAGGACTTGCGAAAGGGAATCATAAAAATAGGAATAAAGAAGGTAATGTATAGAATTCCTGAAAATAAAGCCAAGAATTTAACGACCAAATTTGGACAACCATCATAAAATGTTTCTATTCTAATTTGAATAAATATTCTCTTTAAAAAAATGTCTAAAAAAAGGAAAAAATTGTTGGACAAAAATAAAAAAGAGGAAAGAAAAATGAGAAGTCAATCAATCAGATCCCACTCCGTCTCTTTTTTTATTCATCTCGTCTTTTTTATTTTTATTATTATCAAATAACAATAAAAAAACATTTGTAAATAATATTCACCAACATTCCGGTCCTCATACAGCATTCCTATCAAGGCGAAAAAAATTTTGAGCAGGTGGGAACAGCAACGAAACAACGATGCTCCCTCTTTGATACCTGAGAATCAGCGGCGGACTGGATCTCTGATTGCAGGGTGGGAAGCATGTTTGGAGGCGCCTTTTTAACAAACAAAGAAAAATTACCAAAAAAGAAAGGTGGACAGTATGACACACCAACAGGGGCTACGATGGGCGCCCACCCTGAGAGTCCACGCCAGTCCGCCACTACTGAGAATCAAGCCAAAGAGAGAGCATCATTGTTTCGTTGCTGTTCCTACCTGTTCAATTTTTTTTCAACTTGATGTTAACTTGATGCACGAGTACCGAAACTTTGGTGAGTATTATTAACAAATTTTATTATTTATGTAGGTTTTTTGACCAGGTAAATTAATGAATAGTTTTAGATGTTAATTTTGTTTGTCTGCTGGGTCTAAATCAATATTATTAAAATATCGATTAATCTTGAGATTGTGAAAAAATTCTCTGTAGCTCCGCTAGGATATGAGCCCAGTTTCTTTAGAATGCCGGTCTGATGCTCTTTGGTATGATGCTCTTGTTAGTAGAACATCAGACTGGCAATCTGAAGGACCTGGTCTCATATCCCAGTGAAGCTAGAGAGCACTTTTTTCACAAGATTAATCAACATTTTGATAATTATGATTTATATTAAGTAGACAAACAAAATTAACATTTAAAACTACTAATTAGTAACAAATGTTTTTATTGCGCTTTGATAATAATAAAAATAAAAAAGACAAAAGAAATAAAAGAAGAGAAGGAATGGGATCTGATTGGTTGACTTCTCATTTTTTCCCTCCTTTTTAAACAATTATTTTCTTCTTTAGGAATTTAGTTTTTGTTTTTTAAAGAGGATCTTTTTTCAAATTAGAATAGGAACATTTTATGTTGGTTGTCCAAATTTCTTCGTTGAATTCTTGGTTTTATTTTAAGGAATTCTATACATTTACTTGATTATTGGACGTTAAATAGGATTTTAAATTTGATGTTTAATCTCATTTAAATTTCCTGTATTTTAAAGAAGGTAACATCCTAGGAGTGGAGAATAATGAATAATACAATTTTACCCATCTTAGTTATCGCCCTCCAGTTCATCTTACACCGCAAAAGTTTCCATTTCCGGAGAAAATAAATCCGTTTTTTTTTAATTAAAATAATAACACGTGCTACTAGGCACTTTAAGCCCTCATCTGATTAACATAGAGAAATGGTTGATTTTCGAAAAATTGAACGCATGCTCCAGGGTTTTATCGGAACATGCCAGGTTATTCAGGGATTGAAGAGGAATGTCTAAGATATAAAACCATACTGATTACTTTTATTCTTACCCACCCTTACATGCCCTGCAGTGCTCCAAATAAGATTCAAAAATAAAAAAACTATATTTTTACTTATTGTTAATTTTAACAATTTCTGTCGTCTTATTAATAAAAATAATTACTAATAGACGATTTGCATATTTCCATTGACTTTAAAAACAATGTTTGATTTTTTTAATAAATGTAACTTATTTGAACAATTATTTATCCCCAAAAAATGTAAAAAATACTCGTATTTTCTAATTGAAATGTTATATTTGGTCATTGTTTGTAGTAAATTTTTCTGAAGATATTATTTAAATATTTAAACAATTAATTATTTGTTGATTCAGCAATATTTTCCAATATTTTCTCAAATTGGTATCCTATGCTGGAAAAGGTGCATTTTTAAGAAAAAATGGAATAGTTAAATTCACAGTTAAATTTTTTTAAACATAAAAAGGAATTTTCAACAAAGTAGTTCAATTTTCAACCAAATCAATGAATATTAAAAAAAAAGAATTTTCATCCAAATAGTTGAATTTTTTACCCAAACGATCAGTTTTTTACGAAAAAAATACCAATTTTAAACAAATTATATGAATTTACAACTCAAAAGAAATCATATTCTACCGTAAACAGAATAGTTAAACTTTCAGTTAGAAAAATAAATTTTGAACAAAAAAAAACTATTCAAGCAAAGAAATACATTTTTCAACAAACTACATGAAATTTCAACAACAAAAAATGACTTCTCGACAAAATTGTAAAATTTTAAACAAATTAATAAAATTAATTTTAACTTCAGTTCCCTGACTTTCTCTCAACAGTCATAAATTCGCTGACACCTCATTTCCTATGAACCTCAAAATATGTGCTCTTCCCTTCACCACCTCAGATGTTTTCATTTTGTTCTCACTCTCTAGTTATGCCCTTAGAGGCCGTCCATAAAAGACATCCGCAATGGGGAGGGGGGGGGTGCAAAATTGGACAAAAGTGGACAATAAGGAGGGAGGCTCAATCCATTTTCGGGCGTCCACTTTTTAAATTTAATAATTTGCATGTAATCAGGTACATTTTTTAAAATTCCTCTATCTGATGATATGTAGTTTTTGACAGAAAGTTCTATGTTTGATTATAAGAATCAATTTTTCTCAAATTGACGAGGGCTTTAATCTCTTATAATTTATAATGATGAAAAAGAAGTAAAAATATAAAAACAGTATTGGGCAAGCAGAGAGGGGGGGGGTCTAAAATTCCGAAAAACTTTCGGACGTCTTTTATGGACGGCCCCTTATTCCCTTTATTACCTGACCCCTCCCCCAACATACACAAACATTTCAAATCCTATTATAAACCCCTCGAATCTCCGCCCTCGCATCCTTAACTCCATGTCTCCTATATTTCTTACACTAAAAATAAAATGTTTTTTTTTTCTTAAATATTTTCCCCATGAAATTGTTCCTTTTTGTGCCAATTGTCCCCTAAATGTTTGAAACAATGTTTATTTAATTCTCATTCATCGCTGTTCATGATTTATTTTACTCTCGAATACATCCATTGCTTTAGTAGTAACCCGAGTCCAAATATAAGTCCTCTTTTTGTTCTCTTTAGTTCTCTAGCCTCAGAGATTTTACGAGGATCTGATGAAGATTAATTCAATATAATGCAAGTACTATTTAACTACTCAAAATGTGCACGAATTTCCATTTTTGCATGTTTGGAAGTCTTGAAACAGACTTAATGAAATGCTTATTAGATTCTCGTAGATCCTCTATTCAGTACTTCTAAGTTTAATGATCGCGTTGTAGAACGCGCTTTTTTATAAAGCAAAAATTTCAATTCAAATATTCTCAACAAATAATCATTATTAAATGTATAGACATTTTATATCCGTCCATCTTCTTACTTGTACCATATGCAGAATAAAACTACAATGTAATTTTCTTGGATAAAAGAAATATTTAGTAGATTATGAATTTCCTATATTCAATGAATTCTTAATAATAATTTTATTCTTCGTTCCTTGATTGAAAAGGTAAATTGATGTAATATTTTTGTATATACAGTACTGAATATTTGTCAAGTGAATTTTAGTTTTTTCAATTTCAAAAAATACCCCAATTTTTATTTTAAATTTATAAAGAAAAGTTCGGATACTGTAATGAAAATTGAATCATTTTTTCCCAGTATATTTTATTGGCATATAATTAATACCATAAGTCATATATGTGATGCTGTTTAACTGGAAAATTAATTAAAGAGACGTTCCGCAATAATCCACCCAATTTATTCTGTCGGATTGAGAGTAGTTCGAGTCGTGCGAAATATCTCGATGCTCGGGAATCCATGAAGCATTTGTTGGTTCTGAATGTATAATTTTAGATTAATTGAATCAATGTTTAATATCCTAACAAAGAAATTTTAGTAGTCATCAATTTTTAATTCATCATATATATATCGTATGGAAACAAATGAGAAGAAAAAGTGCAAAGTGGTAATTTTAGCATTTTTTTGGCCAAAGGTCAGATTCACATAAAATGTGAATATCTGGGAAAGTAAATACCAGCAACTTAAATTAACCTTTAAAAAGTTGCATTAAAGTGAGGACAAACTATTATTAATGAAAATAAATACCGGACTCAAATCGCAGAAGAGCTAAAAGGCATTATTATTTTTTAGATTCCTGGTTAATTTTATTTTAATAAATTAATTGATTCGCACGTTCATCCCTAAATTGAAATGATGACTGGCGCAGTCCTAAAAGAAAGTGGCCTGGCGTTCATTTTCAGAAACTACGTTAGCACTTTTAGAAGTTGGGGCGGGGCTCAAAAAGTCATCTTTTCTATCAAAAATTCAAATACTTTGTTAAAACTTTCTTTTTTAGTTAAAGGTTGATCACTTTGGTTAAAAGTTTAACTATTTTCATAAAAATTCGTTTCATGTTTCATTGAAAATAAATTTCTTACAGTGACAATTAATCTATTCCATTTTTGGATAAAAAATTAGCTTTTTAAATTAAAAATCTAATTATTTGGTTAAAAATGTATCTTTTTTAGTTGAAAGTTTAACTTCTTGACAGAAAACTTTTATATTTTGTTGAAGATTTGTCTTTCTTGGTAAAAATGGAATCCTCTGTAAAAGTAAATCATTTTTATATTAGGGATTCATAATTACAGTTAAACTCAACTATTTGCTTTTAAATAAACTTTTATGATAGAAATTATACTGTTTTTCAAGATATTTATAATATTGGCTTGAAAATTCAACATTTTAGTAGAAAATTAAACTATTTGGTAGAAAATTAACGTAATTTTTTAAAAAGTCGTCTTTCTGAGTAGAAAACAATTTTTTTTTATTAAAAAATATTGGCCTTTTTGGGTACAATATAGTCGTCTTTTTGAATAAAAAATGAATCCTGTGTGCTGAAAATTCAACTGTTTGGTAGAAAATTCAAATATTTTTTTAAAAAGCCATCTTTTTCATGAAAATTCATATGTCTTCTGAAAAGTTTGTCTGTTAGTCATGAAAATTCAAGTATTTAAATTTTAACATTTTTTGTTTGAAAATTTAACCATTTGATCAAAAATGCATCTTTGTATGCTAGAAATTCAAATGTTTGATTAGAAGTTTAACTATTTTATTAAAAATCTAATTATTTTTCGAAAATTTAACTATTAGGTTAAAGTAATGATTTTTTGTCAAAAATCTAACTATGTTGTTAAAAATTTATATTGAAAAAGTTTTCTACTTGGTTGAAAGTTTATTTTTCTTATTTAAAAAGAACGTTTTTTTAATTTAACCTTCTTTCAACAAAATTAATCTTTTTTACTTCAAAATTGTACTATTTGCTTAAATTTTAAACTATTTTGGGGAAAACTTGTCTATTTTATTCGAAAGTTCATCTATTTGGTGTTTAATGCTACGTTTTGCTTAAAAGTTAATTTTTGTTTTGAATTCGTTTCTTTGTGTTCAAAATTCATCTATTTAAGTAGAAAATATCGCAAACTTCGTCTTTAGCCGACCGTTACGTTAATTTCGGGGAACGGGGAGGTTAAAAAATAGTTTAACCTCACCTTGCAAATAATTCGTAATTTAAAAAAAATGCACGTTTTTTTCTCTGTTTGTCAAAATACCAAAACATGTAAAAAACTGTCTGCTATTTGAACTTGCATACGTCGCGTCGACAATCGAATTGATTACAGTTAAAAATAATTACAATTATTGTTTGTTGTAAACAATTCTGATCAAAAAAATCATTTCAAATAAAAGCGCCAACGGTAATCAATCTGATAAATGCGCGCGAAAACATTATTATAATTAATTAAATGTTAATTGATTATTAAATAATTTATTTTTGGCTTTGTATCTACAAATACACTTACTTCGAACTATTTTTTCTGATAACTGATACACCGAAAATTAATGTTAATGTAAAATAATTAGCATTATATCACTAATTTAAATCTCAAACAAAAATTTTTTCAATTTTGAAGAAATGCTTCGATTTTAGAGATTTTTAGCTATGTCTGCGATGCAGAGACAGAAGGATTTTTTTATGAAATTTCAGGGGAGTATTTTTGACTCCCAATAGAAACTTTTTATTGCTATTAGAACTTCGCGCAAACAACCTTTTTTTCGAGCGTATGTTTGTATATATATGGATATAGATAATGCAGTGTGTGCTGGACTTTCTGTCAACAAAAAAAAACTCAAATAAATATATTCTCAAACTATAATATTCAGTAAATTTTAGTGAATTGTCACATTAATGTATTATAAGTAATGATTTTGAATATTTGAAAATAGCTATTCATTAATATTTTAATAAATTTTCAATATTATTTTCAGGAAGACGAGTATTGAGAAGATCTAAAAACCATGGAGAATATAAAAAGAACCTATATTTCGACTCGGGAGTGAAATACAACACCGACATTTTTAAGAGAATTAAAAAATATATATTAAGGGGTTTCGCAAACTTGTTTTTGCAACAACCAAAAAGTGCTTATTTTATTTATATTTCCGCTGATAATTAATTCTTTAACATTGGAATACATGCATTTTTATTTCTTTTATAACAAATTAAAATAATCCATTAATATCAGCAATTAATTTTTTTTTAATTATCTCAGAAATCTGGTAGTTGTATTTTGCCTAAAATAAAACAATAGATGTAGTTCGAAACCAACTGTTAGAATTTAATTAGCCTACATTAGATAATCATTAGTTAAAAGTACAAATATACCAAAAATAGTTTATTTTAATTTTAATGTATGAACACTAGGCTGGTCCAAAATTGCATGGAAAAATTTGTTTGCCTGATAGAGAGTAACGACCCCCCCCCCCTCCTATTTCATTCTAAGTCCGCAAAAATAAATTCCCTAATTTTTTATTTTTATATTTTAACAGGTGCTGGTTTTGACTTGAAGTTTCCTATGTAAAATGCATGGGGAAATCACTTTTTTGAGTTTTTAGAATAATTTTTTAGGGTTTGAAAAAATGTCACGGGAAAGTATGGGGGCCTTTAGAGAATTATCCAACGAAGAATTTCATTTAACAGACATATGGGTTTGACACCTTTAACACACCCCTACGAGTACCTGAAAACTACCCTTAAAACCAAAAATGTCAATTTTTCATGAATTCGACCTTTTCAACACTGTATTCTCATATTTTTTTACTTACAATTATTAATATTCGTCTAGTGGATATATTTATTATAATAGGTTAATTAATTTTTAATTATTTAAACAAATGGAAATTCTTTACGTAATTTTTTTTCTCGAAAATTCGTTTTTCCGCCTAAAATTTTTTACTATTAGTCTAGTAGAATATTTATTAACGTTGGTTAATTAATGTTTTATTATTTAAAGGAATGGGATTTGTTCAAAAAATTTTTTTCGAAATTTCAGTTTTTCCTTAAAAATTATAACTATTGGTCTAGTGGAATATCTGTTAACATTAGTTCATTAATTTTCAATTATTTAAACAAATGGAATTGCTGTAAATAATTTTTTTATTACAAATGATTAATATGTCTTTAGTGGAATATTTTTAAAAATTATTTGATTAATTTCATTTCAAAACAAAATTTTTAATAAAAATTAATACTTAAATGTTACTGATAAATAATTTATTGTTAAATTAA
This sequence comes from Belonocnema kinseyi, assembly GCF_010883055.1. Lineage (NCBI taxonomy): Eukaryota > Metazoa > Arthropoda > Insecta > Hymenoptera > Cynipidae > Belonocnema > Belonocnema kinseyi. Next base: position 50,706,121 of record NC_046660.1, read on the forward strand.
TTATTACTGATAAATATTCCACTAGCCCAACAGTAATAATTTTTATTTTAAAAAATCGAAACAAAATTATTTAAACAAATTCCTTTTGTTTAAATAATATAAAATGAATAACCTAATGTTAATAAATATTCCACTAGACCAATAGTAATCATTTTTATGGAAAAAACGAATTTCAAACAAAAATTATTTAAACAAATACCATTTTTTTAAACAATTAAAAATTAATGAACCAATATTATTAAATATTCCACTAGACTAACAGTAATAATTCAAAGGGAAAAAATGTTTGAAAACAAATATTTTAACAAATTCTATTTGTTTAAATAATTGAAAATTAATTAACCAGTGATAATAAATATTTCATTAGACCAATATTAATAATTTTAAGTAAAAAAAGACCAGAATACAGTACTCAAAATATCGATTTCACGAAGAATTCACATTTTTGGCTTAAAGGTAGTTTTCAGGTACTCGTGGGGTTGTGTTAAGGATGTCAAACTCATATATATGATACATGACATTCTTCGTTGGAATAATTCTCTACAGGCCCCCATACTTTCCCGTCAAAACCGGCACCTGTTAAAATCGAAAAATAAAAAAATAAAAAATTAGGAAATTTCTTTTTTCGGATTTGGAATGAAATGGGGGGGATCGTTGCCCTCTAAAAAATAAAAGGCTTTTTAAGCCACCCTAATGAATACACATAGTGTGCCAACTATTAGAAACATTAAATTCATCATCTTACAAGAATTAGTACTTTAAATTCATGATTTTTAACTGTACATTCATTATTTATTATAAGGTGGTCTTCCCTATTCCGAATTAAAATAATCCATTGACCAATTCCATTTCAAATCAGGCAGAGAGGGCCATCTTAGGGTGTCAGAATAATTTAGTACTTCGATATAGCATTCTGTAAATAAAATAAAGAAACACTTATCACCCCCTCTCCTGAATATATTTTTATTCATTTTTTCCAAAATAATGGGGACATTTTCACATCAAAAGGAACAAATTGTAGGGGAACCATTTCATTTAAAAAAATACCATTTTAGACCACCATAACTCTTGTCTATCCTCTTGACCAATAGCCTCTTTATATATTATCAACTTTAGCTGGAAAAATGTTTACTTGGGAAAATAAACTCATTTGCTTTCTATATAAAAAACAAAATTTTTTTGCTAGCACCAACATTCTTTGAGTAATTCAAAAAAATTCATGTTATTTTGAAATAACTTTTTTTTACAATCGTTTTCTCGGAATTTCGAAAATACATTGTTGCTTCTATGAAAATAAAGACCTAATTTTCTAAACAAAACATTTTTCTCAGTACTCTTTGAGACTATTTTGATTTTTATTTGAATAAGATTAGAATAAAATAGTAGTGTATACTGATGCAATTAATTTTTTTTATATTATGTTTCGCTAAAGAAATTTCACATTGGACTGCACCATACTAGGAAATTATTATTTAATCATATTAGTTATTATTTCCATGAATCTCTAAGGATTTTAATAGATTTTGGATCAATTTCGGAGATTACAGAGAACGTTATGGGATTTAAAAAGATATCAAGGAATTTTAAAAGATTTCTAGACTCCAAAGTATTTAAAAATATTTTCAGGCTTGAAGAAATATTTTAAAATATTTCAAGGTAGTTTACAAGTTTTCAAGTTATTTCTGAACATTTTCAGGAATTTCAGAAGATTTGTAGGTATTGAATTATATTTTGAAACATTTCAATGAGATTTTAAGAATTCAAATTAATCTCATTAGGTAATGTTTGAACAATTGTGAGGCATTTTTAATGATTTCGAACTGTATGTGACTTTACGTGCATTTAAAACTTGTCAATTGTTAATTGTGACGGATTTTTTTTTCTAATTTAAAGTTTTTCAAAGTAAATATTATATATTACTTTAAGTGGATTTCAAGAAAGTTTAAAATGTTTAATTGGGTGATATTTTTAGATGTCATCGAAATCCTTTGGCTCTGTACAATTAGGATCTTTAGACTATATTGAAAAAATATATCTACACAAAAAAATTTTTTCTCCAAAATTTAAAAAATAGCTGGTACCTAAAACAGAATTGAAATTACAATTTTCGCAATTAATAACAAAGTCTCGTAAAATTCTCACAAGAGGCAGATTGATTTATTAGAAACAACGTAATGACAGTGCAAACTCAAAATTAAAAAAAAAAATTAAAATGGCTTCCCAATTTTTTTTCAAACTAATTATTTCATTGTTTTTTTATGACGCCTTTTCAGGTATTATTTAAAAGGCTACATTATTGGATTATCGTGAAGAAAAACATTTCGTAATGCTTCAAAGTCAACATTTTGAACAATTTTAAATGGCGCCTGATGCAATACTCAAAAACTCGTATTTTCTATGCTTTTTGATTAAAGATCTCAAAATTTTGCTGAAAAACCACTGTATTATCGCAAAGTGTATGGTTGGAAGTAGATCTCGAAATATTCAATAAAATTTAAATAGCGCCTGATTACTATTTTCAACAAGATAGATAATCTTGACAAATTTAGTAAAAATATGAAATACATTTTCGAAAAGTTATGCTGCTGAAGTTATGCTAGGCGTGTTGTTTCTTGCTAAAATTTGAAAACTTTTCACCGAATAATCAGAAATGTTGATTTTTTTTTATTTTATTAGCCAACCTTTTTTTACAACAATTTTTTATTTTGATAATCACTAAATGTTTTCCAAAAATGTATTTCATATTTTGTTTAAATTTTTAAAAGTTATGTAACTTTTTGAAAATAGTAATGAAACGCCACTTTTACTTCAGTGAAAATTGTGAGATCTACTTCCAATCATACACTTTGTAATAGGACAATTAATTTTTCTTTAGAATTTGAAGATCTTAAAACGAAAAGCATAGAAAATACAAGTTTTTGAGTAATTCATGAAGCTTAATTTTGAATTTTCCAAAATTTGGCTTTTCATGCGTTACGAAATATGTTTCTTGACAGTAATACAGCCTTTTAATTGGAACCTGAAAAGTTGTCAACGAGAAAGAAAAATATAATGAGCTACACAAATTTCAGGTGGTCATCTTAAAGAAAATTAATCTTCTTATTTAAAAATTCATTTTCTGTTTTGTTATGAATTTAACAACTAGGCCATAAAGTTGAACTAGTTTTTTCAAAAATAAAAAAAATTCTTTTTTTGTTAAAAATTCTAATTTTTTTGAGAGAATTTTTTTATATTGTTGAAAATTCGTCTTTTCTTGTAGTAAATTCATCTTTTTCTTAAAAAATTCATCTTTTTAGCTAAAAATTCAACTTTTCAATTAAAAATTCAACTTTTTAATTGAGAATTCTTGAATTTTATAAAAACTTCGTTTTTTTGGAAGAAAATTAATCTTCTTGTTCAAAAATTCATCTTTTTCGTTGCAAATTCACCTTTTTGGTTACGAATTTAACAACTAGCTTTTAAAATTGATCTAGTTTCTTAAATATAAGAAAAAAATTCTTTCTTAAAATTTCAAATTTTCGGTTGAGATTTTTTGAGTTTTATTGAGGATTTGTCTTTTTTGTTAAAAAATTAATCTTCCTGTTAAGAACTTCCTTTTTTATGATTCTTGAATTTTGTTAAAAATTTCTTTTTTTAGGAAGAAAATCAATCTTTTTGTTTAAAAATTAATGTTTTTGGTTAAAAATTCACATTTTTGGATTTAAATTCATCTTTTTGGTTAAAACTTTAACAACGATGTTTTAAATCTTAACTACTTTTTTAAGAAGTAAAAAAAACGTAATTCTTAAAAATTCAATTTTTTGGTTGAGAATTTTTTATTTTTGTGAACAATTTGCTGTTTTCGTTCATCTTCTTGTTTAAAAATTTAACAAATAGGTTTTTGGGTTAAACTATTTTCTTAAAAATTAAACAAAATTTCTTTTCCCTCTTTGAATAAAATTCTACTTTTTGTTAGAGAATTCTTCTATTTTATTGATGATTCGTCTTTTTTGGTTCTAAATTAATCTTTTTATTTAAAAACGTATCTTTTCAGTTTGAAAAATCACCTTTTTGTTTGAGAATTCTTAAATTTTATTGAACATTTGTTTTGTCGTATAATCTTTTTGGTTAAGAATTTTACAATTAGGTTTTAAAGTTCAACTACTTTCTTAAAAATTAAATATTTTCTCTCTTTCTTAAAAATTCAACTTTTTGGAAGAAAATTGTCAATTTTATTAAATATTCGTCTTTTTTGGTAGCCAATTAATCTTTTCGTTTACACATTTTTGTGTTGAAAATTAATCTAGTTTAGTTGATAATTAAACTTTAGGATTGAAAGTTTTTATATTTTGTTGGCAATTCGTCTTCTTTAGCATAAACTTTACTTTTTTATCGAAATTTCTTTTTTTTTATTTGATAATTCAACTTTTTGTATACAAAATTCGTAATTTTATCTTGAAACTTTAATAATTTAGTAATAAAAAAACTATTTGGTAAAGAATTTCTTTTGTTTACAATTAATTTTTTAAATTAAAAGTTAAACTATTCTATTTTTGGTTACGAAATTACCTTTCTTAGTTTAAAAATTCAATCATGTCTGGATTAACTGTCACATAAAATTCAATTAGCTAAATTTCAACACTTAATCTGAGAATCAGTTTTCCATTTTAACGGTTGATTTGTTACCGAAGTTTATAATTTACTGCACGGTGACCAGATTATAAGGTTAAACTAGTTTCTTAATAATTAAAAAAATTTCTTTCTTTTTTAAAAAATCAACTTTTTTAAAGAATTTTTTTATTTTATTGAAAATTCGTCTTTTTTATTGTAAATTATAATTTTTCTTTAAAAATTTATCTTTTCTAGATAAAAATTCAACTTTATAATTTACAATTTTGGAATTTTATTTTTTTTTTCAATTTTTTCGGAAGGAAATTAAATCTTCTTGTTTAAAAATTCTGTTCAGTTCAAAAAATTTTTCAACTGTTTGTATAGAAAATTTGCCATTTTATCTTGAAAGTTTAATAATTTAGTAAGAAAACAACTATTCAGTAGAGAATTTCTTTTTTTACAATTAATTGTTTTAAATTAAAAGTTAAACTATTCTATTTTTGGTTAAAAATGTATCTTTCTTAGTTTAAAACTTCAATTATATCCGGATTAACTGTCACATAAAATTCAATTAGGTACATTTCAACACTGAATCTGAAAATCACTTTTTTATTTTAATGGTTGATTTATTACCGAAATTTATAATTCACCACACGTTCACATAAACAATATAGGCATATTAGCAACTATAACTGACAATAAACACAACAAAATCAACTTTTCGTATGTGAAGCCCCCCAGTTTTCAATACGATATTTTTGTGGTGAAGAAAACAGAAGTAGATATTAGTTAAAAATGGGTCACCGCACAAGTGTTTATTAAAGGTGAAGGAGCTTTAACGAAAGAGAATTCACAATCACCAAATTACGTTTGTTAATGCTTTGACCTTTAATTTCAGAAGGTATTTGCAAAAATCTGGGTAAAGTACAAAAACCGAGCGCGGAGCGCGCGAACCAGAAGTCACGCGCCCTAGGCGCGCTCAATCTTAACTAAATTTTTTAGAGAATCGTTACAGCAGATTTCTCATTTATTTAATTTTTATGTTAATACAAACCTTTAATTCACAGAGTTATAACAAAGCAAATTGTTTACTTATAAATTTCATTGTTATAAACAATTAGTATTATTGAATAGTCGACATCAGGAGATATTCGTCTATAAAGTATATTTCTGCTCTAAAATTTCTTGCTTTCATCGTTAGAATACGTGGCCATTGAAATTTATAATAGATTTTCATTAATATTTCTTTATTTTATAAACCAGTTAGAGGAACAAATGCATATTTTAGCGTTTTTAAGCGAAAAGAAATTGTTTTTTCTTCAGACCTTGGTGGTCTTATATTTCTTATGACATTTTCTGAAAAAATGTCGACAAGCATTAATATTTGTTCATTTCATAAACAAATTCACATATGAAGCGTTTTTAAGCGAAAAGAAGTAGTTTTTCCTTCTGACCTTGCTGAAATTATATTACTAATGACGTTTTCGGATAAAAATTTGTCATGCATTAATATCTTTTTTATATTAATAAAAAATTATGTAAACAAATGCACATTTTAGACGTTTTTAAGCGAGATAATTCGTGTTTCCTTTTCTCCTTGGTAAAATGATATTTCCAATTATGTTTTCTAGAAATAAGTTTTTATGCAATAATATTTGTTTATTTTTAAACAAATGATATTAAAAATAATCAATTTGATCGTTTTCAAAAATAATAAAATCGTCTTTGTTGAACTATCTTTAAAATTATATTGACAGCGATGTTTTTAGAAAACAAGTCGCCATTTTTCGTTATTTCTTCGTTTCCTAAACAAATGATATAATTTTAGACAGTATTTTTGTATTTTTATAGGTCCGTTTTTAATTCATTATTGACAATATAACTTGAATAAAAAAGTTACGAAATAAACGAATTGAAAATATTTATAATTTAATCAATGTTATTATCCGGCAAGAGTTAACGTAAAAAACATTGCCAGAATAATTTCAACAAGACTACAAGCAAAAAAAATTTGTTCTGCTTATAAACGTCTACAATGTGTATAGTTATAGAATTTGTTCATAAATTTTATGAATTCCAAATGATCATAAAATTTGGTCAAAGAACATCATTTAGAGAAGGATTTTAATAAAACTAAATGAAATAACGATTTTTTCTGCCTATAAGCTACTAGAATGTTATTTTATTAACTTCATTTGTTTATAAAGTAAACAAATAGTGAGACATAACAAAATTAAGTATAAACACGTAATTATCAGTACAGTTTAAAAATAATAGAAGAAAAAAAGTTTTGTTCTGCCTTTAGATATCTGCAATTGACAGTTGTTTATATAACTTGTTCGTGAAATATACGATAAGCGATGATGGGCAAAATTTTTCTATAGAACATCATGGGCAGTATAATTTCGCAAGAGCAGAAGATAATAAACCAATTAGATGAATTTTTAACTGAAAATATGAATCTTCAACAAAAAGAAATGAATGACATTTCAACAAAAGTAATAAAGGTTCAATCAAATAGTTCAATTTTCAACAAAAAACATTATTTTTTACCATCAAAATTAATTTATCCTCACAGAAAACCTATTTACATCTAAATTCATATATGAAAATTTCAAATAAATAGTTGAACTTTTCACTAAAATGGTAGATTTTTTATAAAAAATCCAATAGTTACATTTTCAAGTCAAAAAATTAGGTCTCAACCAAGAATAAAAATCAATTTTAATTAAATTGTTCAGTTGAAAAAATAGATGAATTTTCAAACAAAATTATAAATATTAAACAAACCAGTTTAACAAAATAGCTTTATATTTTTCCACAAAAAGATGTTTTTTGACCATGAACAACATTTGAACATTTATACAAAAAAGACGTTTTTACATGAAAAAACTCATGAATTTTCAAACTAATAGTTGTATTAAAAAAAGGTGAATTTTCAACCCAAAATGTAAGCTAAATTTTCATTTAGGAAAATTCATTTTCGACTAAAAAAATATTTAAAAATGTTCAGTAAAATAGTTTAGTTTTTAACTTAAGAGATGAATTTTCAACTAAACCTAATAGTCTTGCGCACGCCTATTTATCTTTTTATAAAAAAGAATAAACCAAAAGCCTATCTTTTCTATGTTAAACATATTTAATGAATGTTACAAAATATTAGTATAAAATAATAGAAGGCACCAAGGGATGAGTTCTGTGCCTGAAACTATAATTAATTTTTTATAATAGGATTTCAACCAATTTTATGTTGTTTTTTTTTTGGCAGAAAATGGAATTTAACTATTTTATTCTAGAAGAGCTTTTTATTATTAATAATTAATTTACACTTAATATTGACGAATAGCATTTACTACAATTTTGTAACTCACGTTGATGACAATCATATTCTTTAGATATGGAATTTTGCATTTTTAAAACACAACTTTTATAAATCAATTTAGCAACATTTTTGCACGCGCATTATAATAATAAATGAGCTTATAGGTAGAAAAACAAATGTAATAAGCTTGTTGCCACTTTGTAAACTTTCCCCTGAAAATCTTGGTCAAGTCTCCCCAATATTAGTTCATGCGTTCAATGTCATACAAATGTTAGTAATAACTGTTTCATTATTCCGATTTATACAAAATCATTACACTACTTGTATGGAATAACGCGGTACATAATTACTGTACGAATTTTGATTATAAGAGTAGATAAATCCTTACAAAGTTGGAAAAAAATTACATCATTGAACGGAAATTTCTGCAAATTGTCGAATCTCGGGCTTAGTTAAGTCTCCCAATGTCCCCTGGACTTTTCACATTAAAGTTTACGAAAAACAAAAATATTTCCTTTAAAATTAAACTAATAATTATTATATTTCAAATGACATTGAAAGAAATGAAATTATTTGTTAAAAATAACACTTTAAACAAGTACATACTTGAAAACTTATCATGTGGGGTGAAGGTGTTGTGAAAAATGTGGTTTATAATGATAGATGGAGGGGAAAGGTGTTATAACTGTTTTACAGAAAAATAGTCTTTTCACTTAAAAGTTAAAGAATTGGGAAAAATTATTTTATTTCCTAACTGACAATTCTCTATTGGTTGAAAATTCATCTTTCCAGTTAAAAAATCCACAGTTTTAGTTAAAAATTCATCTCTTTTGTTAAAAAGTTTACTATTTATTTGAAAATTCTTTTTTTTCGGAAATAAATTAATTTTTTGTGTAAAAAAGTAACTTTTCTACTTTTCAGTTTAAATTCGAATCTCTTATGGAAAATTAATCTTTATGATTGAATATTCATTTCCTTATTTTTACAACACATCTCTTGGCAGCATCTGCATTAGTTGAAATATCAAATATTACATTTTCCTTCGAAAATCCATATTTGCAGGTTAAAAATTTAACTACTTTGTTTAAAAATTACATATTTGTTCGAAAATTCAACTATGGTTAAAAATTTTACTATTTTGTTGAAATTCTTTTCTTTTTGTTGAAAATTTAAGTATTTAGTTAAAAGTTAAACTATTCTGTTGTAAATGTAAATCTTTCATTAAAAAGACAAATTTCCAACAAAACCTTTTACACTGAAAATGAAAAAGTTTAATTTTCAATTTTTAAAAATTAACGAATTTCTAACCCAATAGTTACATTTTCACTCAGAAACATTACCAAAAACAAAATTTTTTTAAAGGTCATTCAACCTTAAAACAATTAGAGAAATGTTCAAGAAAAAAGATTAATTTCCAACCAAAGAAAGAAAGAATTCTCAATTACAGTTGTAGGTGTTTTAACTTTAAACTTTAAAAATTCTGTGAACAAATTTGAAAACGAAAAATATCTAAAAAATCGTTGAGTTTTCAACCCAAAAAGGCAAGTATTCAAAAAAATAGTTGAATTTTTAACCAAAAGAGATACATTTTTATTTTGTTCATGCACAGTAAGAAAATCAAGTTGCTACACATGCATTAATCTTAATCTTATTGGTTAAATTTTAATCTTTTGAACGTAGAATTTTTTTAATAACGAAAAAATAGTTATGTTAAAATTTAATCTGAAAACAACATAATTCCCTTCCTGATCGATTCAGCGACTTGAAGTACAGAACCAGCCTAATGTTAAATAAATTCGATCTCTTTTGAAATAATTTTTATAACACTGTTTTTTTTGTTGTTGAAAATTAATTTTTTTAACAGGAAATTCAACTATGACATTTTTGGTAGAAAATTAATATTTTCAATTAAAGTGTGATCTTATTTAGTTAAAAATCTAACTAATTGTTTAAAACTGTATGGATTTTATTAAAAATTCGTCTTTTGAGCAGAAAATTTATCTTCTTGTTTAAAAATTCGTCTTTTTAGCAGAAAATTTATCTTTTTGTTTAAAAATTCATCTTGCTGATTGAGGATTCAACCATTTTTCTGACAATTCTTTTTTTTCAAAATTAATTTAGTGAAGTGAAAATTTAACTTTTCATTTTTGGTTAAAAACTTATTGATATTTTTATAGACAATCTGTTTAGATAGAGAGCCCACCTATTTTTTTTTGTTATTACACTTCTTTAGAATGAAAATTATTTTTTTTAACTAAAAACTGAACTATCCCCTTTTTTGTTGAACACTAAGTTCATAAGGGAAGTTTCATCTGTTTCAGTTAAAAAAGAACCTTTTTCATTGAAAATTCAACTATTTTCTCCAAATTTCTATATTTCTTTTTAATTTAATTTCTATAAGGGTAAAATCTACTTACATTACTTTTGGTTGAAAAATGATATTTTTTAGTTAGAAATCATATATTTGTTTGAAACTTTCTAGATTTTGTATAAAATTCGCAATTTTTGGTAGAGAAGTAATATTCTTGGTTGAAAATTAATATTTTTCATTAAGGATACAGTTAATTAAAAAAACTCCTTTTCAGTTTTTCAAAAACCAATGTCTTTAAAAGAAATTTCGATTCTACTATTCTTCGTTAAAAATTGATATTTGAAATTAAAAACTGACCCTTTTTACTTAGTAATTCAATTTTTTTAATTTTTCTGTTTTGATAGAAAATTAATCCTTTTGGTTTAAAATCTATCTTTTTTCGTTAAAGATTTAACTATTGGGAAACAACTTCATCTGTTTTGATACAGTATTTAGATATTTAGTATTTAGTATTTAAATATATAGTATTTGATATTTTCTCGAACGACGAGCCATTATATATTTATGGCCTTATTTACCATGTATTTTTTAGAAACACCCTCCCCTAAAAGCCACAATTTTCAAGTTATTAGCGATTACCTTTTTTTATATCCTTAATTTGACCATAAAGGATGTAATTATTTTGGGTAGCATTTTCGATATCTGACCCTCATTGTATCTATTGTTGTTAACAATAACGCTCAATTAAGAAAATTGATTTTTTCTTAATTTTTTTTTATTAATCCATTGCACAAAATAAAACTTTTCACCCTCGATTTTCTTAATTGAGCTTTTTAGTTAATGACAATAGTTATAAACAACAAGGGTCATATATCGAAAGTGCCACCCAAGATAATTACATTCTTTATGGTAAAATTAAGGATATAAAAAAGGTAATCACTAATTACTTGATAATTGTGGCTTTTATGGGAGGATGTGTTTATAAAAAATACACATTATTATATCAATTGTTATAGCCAATTTAGCAAAAAAAATTATGAACAACAAATTATGTTAATAATGATAGATACAGCTTTCGAAACCATTTGGAGCAACATTATAACACTGGTTGATCTGGATAATTGTTTATTAATAACTGAAGAGTCTAAAGGTTTTCCTCTTAAAAATAACAACTTTTTAACAACAATTTAAGGAGAGAAGTTTTTATTCGATCGAATGATTTCTTTTTCCTTTCAAGAGATCTATCCTTGATATAGACAGTGTACAAGTTTTAAATTATTCTGAATCATAGATTCTGAGGTAACACTGTGCAATTGTGGCCATTTTATTACAAGTGTGTTAGTGGTGACTGAATTAAGAGACCCTTTTTCGATACCCCCACTACTGGAATGCAGTAGTGATTATCTCCTCTCTCCGCCCTCTCACTCTCACTCTCACTCCATCCATCAAAGTTTCACTTCTGCCATGTGGCCGCATTACCACAAATTGGTTTTATTTACTTTAACTAATACTTATTTCTGTTTAAATTAAGTTTTTATGTATTATCAACTTAGTTATTTTGATTTTTAAATGATAAAATTAAGGAAGTGAAAAAAGTTAACGTTTAGGTAACTTGAAGTTACTCCCCTGGCGGACCGAAGGAACCGAATGAAGCCTCTACAAAGTACCCGTAAAGCCCCATTGGGTCCCTATTCGGTTCCTTTTTAAAAACTAAAAAAAAACAGCAAAATCAACTGTTAAATTGTTGAAATAGTTTTTTTTCAACGGTAAAAAGTTTTTAAAATTATAAGACGTATAACGCCTGTTGACTGCTACAGTTCAAACGCATCATCTATAAGTAGCAGTCAACAGGCGTTATACGTCTTCAATTTTTTTTAACTTTTTACTATTGCAAAAAAAACTATTAAGATTATTCCGTGACCTTCTACAGGGAATTTTAACGTAGAATCCGAATTTCAACAATTTATAAGTTGATCTTGCTTTTTTTTAGTTTTTAAAAAGGAACCGAATGGGGAGCCAATCGGGTCTTTACGGTCACTTTGCAGAGGCTCCATTCGGTTCCTTTAGTACGCCTCAGAGTAACTGTAACTGTAATTACTCAAAAAAGTGATTCACCGAACACTGGTCGAGAATCAAATTTTGTGTTTGTCCAATTTTTTTCATAAAAAATCATCTCTTTTCTTATAGGCGAGACCATCAGAAATAATTTTAAATTTTTTAGGGTATAATAAGATATTTGTCCTGAAACATGAATTTTACTGTCTATATTCAAAATAAAAAATGGAACTAGATGAATAAATTGTTAATCATTTAAGTTAAAAACTAATTTATTTTGATTGGTTTAATGTGAAAAATTAAATTCTCTTTGTAGATATCATAAAATATTCCATAAGTTATTTCAAACAAAATATAGCAAAGAGGATAGAAATATTGCCCCTGCGGATGGGCTTTTTTAGGACTCTGCGGCATTGCAGGTTGCAGATATTGCACTTTAGTCAGTTATTCTTAATTTAATAATTCAGATTTAAAACAATACATTAATAATATATTTCTATGGAAATTCTTAAGCAATGGAAATCAAAATAAAAATGTATCACAGATTCTGTATGTATTAAAATATTTAAAATATGAATTGAAGAAATCTGTCTTATCAACGCAGCAGTTAAAGCGATAGTTTCAGTAAGTTGGCGCTGACGTAAGTATCACGTTTTCTGTTTATGTTTAGTCTAAAAATTAACGTATTGTTTGGAAACTACTTTAAGCAGATAATGTGTTAAAATACATGTTTTGAAAACATTGTTCAGGATTCTTAGAAAGGTAAGAAAATCAGCCAGTAATGACTGATAATAAAATTGAAATAACTCAAAATCCTGATCCCTATTATTTATTTTTGTATACATATTCTGTTGTTTACAACTATAATTATCTAATACCAACCTCTCCTTTTCCATATTTGTGTAAATGTTGTTGATTTTATCTTCTTTTCTCTGCTAATTTATAGTGTTTATAACAGTTCTTAGAGTTAATATTATACATAACCTCACTTTCAGAGTAGTGTTATAAGCGTTGTAAGTTATAAGAAATGTAGATTGTAATACATTTTATTATATTGAATTCAAAGTTTAACACTTCGGTTCTAAAGAAATATTTGTTAAGTTTATTATAAAGTGCAAAATACTGGAATAAATAGGGTGTCTGCTTACCTGGAAAATCTGAAATTGCAAGGGAATTTTTACGAGAACTGATTTACATTTTTTACATTCTAATATATAATATATTTACTATTAAATTAATCTTCTTAATAGAAAATACATCATTTTGCATGAAAATAAATAGATTGAAATGATTTTTTTCTTTCTTTACTGAAAAACATCTTCTATTAAATTAAACTATTTCTTCATTTAAAATGAAAATTTATCACTTCGGTAGCTGATTGCACTTTTTTTGAAAATTTATGTTTATTTGGCTGAATATTTATCATTTTTAGTTAAAAACGTATGTATTTTGTAGAAAATTTGTGCTTTTTGGTAAAAAATTCCTCTTTAAAAATTATATTCAATTATTATTATTTATTATGCAATTAAATAATTTTTAAGTGCAATTGAAAATTTTTAATTTTAATAATTCTTCAAAAAACTAAATAAATTTATATTTTTATAATCATTTTAATCATTCTTTTTCCCATTCATAATATAAACCAATAATTAAAATAAATATAAATTAAATAACAATGCTTTTTCGTTCATAAAAGTATATATTACTGGATTTTACTATTCGGTTGAGAATTGTTTTTTTTTTCTTGTTTGGAAATTAAGTTTATCAACTGAAAATTTATATTTTTTAGTCAAAAATTCATGTATTTTTGTTAAAATTCGTTCTTTGAGGTTGAAAAATTTGTTTTTATTTGTTCGAAAATGAATTTTTTAAATTGAAAATTCAAATATTCCATTTTTTGTTGAAAACTTATCGTTTTCAATAAAAATGTATGTATTTGATTGAAAATTCGTCTTTTTTTTGATAGAAAATTAATCATCTTGATTGAAAATTCCTTTTTAAAAATTTAATCGAATTATTACTATTTATTCTGCATTCAAATAATTTTTAAATATAATTTAAATGTTTAAAATTGTAAATATTCTTTAAAAAATAAAGAATTTAACTATTTTTATAAAAATTCGTTTTTTATGTTATATTTTTGGTATAAAATTAAACTATTCTCGTAAAATATTCATAATCTTGGTTGAAAATTCCTCCCTTTGGTTGAAAATTAAACTATTTTGTTGAATTTTTTTTAATTAAGTTTGTTTTTCACTGAAAATTTCAGTATTCCATTTTGATAGAAAATTTATATTGTTTACTAGAAAATTAAACCATTTCAGTAGAAGACATATAATTTTTTGTGAAAAATCATCACTTTGGTTAAAAATTGAACGATTTTATTTTTTAAAAAATGTATGATTGAAAATCAGTTTTTTAGCTGGAATTTCAATTTTTCCATTTCTTATTGGAAAATTATCCTTTTTTTTTTAGTTGAAAATTCAACTATTTGGTTGAAAATTAATCTTTTTGGTTGAAAATTCAGTTATGAATTAAATCCTTACAATTATTTATTATTCAATACAGTTACTTTTATAAATGAACAAAATTTTCATTAAAAAATCATCTCTTTGGTTAACAATTAATTTTGTTAACTAATAATATCTAATAATTTACCTGTCCCATTTCAAAAATTCATGTTTTTTTGTCGAAAATTCGTCTTTTTTGGTCGAAAATTAATCTTCTTGGTAGAAAATTTATATTATTGGTTCAAAATTAAACTATTTTGTGCAATATTTATTATTATTTTTTTCAGATTACTTTCTTTTTAAACTGAAAGTTTCCTATTCCATTTTTGGTTGGAAATTTATAATTTTAGTCCAAAGTTAATCACTTTGATAATTGAACTATATTGTTGAATTTTTTTCGGTTTGCGATTCATGTTTTTTCAACTGAAAGTTTAACTATTCCATTTTTGGTTGAAAATTAATATTTTTGGTATAAAAGTAAACTATTCTAATAGAAGATTCATAATTTTATTTGAAAATTGATCACTTTGGTTGAAAATTCAACTGTTTTGTTGAATATTTGTTTTCTGTGTTCGAAATTAATTTTTTTTATCTGAAAATTTAACTATTTAATTTCGGTAGGAAATTTATATTTTTTGCTTGAAAACTCATGTATTTTATTGTAAATTCGTCTTTTTTCGATCAAAAATTAATATTGTAAGTTAAAAATTTATATTTTTAGTTTAAAATTCAACTATGTCAGTATAAGATTCATAATTTTAGTCGAAAATATATCACTTTGGTTGATTGGTATTTATTGGTTGAAAATTTAACAATTTTTTTTAACGAAAAGTTTTTTGTTGAAAATTAATGTTTTTGAACTGAAAGTTTAACTATTCCGTCCTTGGTTCAAAATGTTTCTTTTGTTTTAGTTGAAAATTCAACCATGTGTTTTCAAATTCGTATTTTTTTAGCGAAAATTGAACTAGTTTCTTGAAAATTTGTTGTTTTGCTTGGAAATGACTTTTTTTCTCAATATTTGCAATATTTTGTTTGAAAATTCATCTTTTTAGTTTAAAGTTCAAATACGCAAGTTGAAAATTCAACTATTTCAGTTGAAAATTAAATTATTTTCTTGAATTTAGTTTTGAATTCAATTCAATATTTTACCCACATCACATTTAAATTCATGCACTTTGAGACCAATTCAATAAACGATTAGTTTTATTTATTTAATTTATGGAATGTTAATAATATATTTAAGAATATTTTGTAATATAATTTTTCTAACCTTTTCAGGTTAACCATATTAATTAAATACTTAGAATTGTTGGTCCTTTAATAAAGTTACTTTCATAAATGAAAATAAAATTTATTTACAATAAATTTGTAAAATTTTATCCATATTTTGTACAATAAGGAATTATATTTAGCAAAACCTTGAGATAGCTCGAAAAAATATGGAATTGTCGAGAATTTTTTTCAGAATTTGAATACACCCTGATAAATGTAAAAAAAGATTTTAAAAAATAATAAAATCTCAGCAAACTTTGAGGTATAAAATTTAATCAAATTTAATTTCAGATGAGTTTTTACGGTAATCCTTTGAAACACGGAAAAGGTGTAAATAAACCGTTTCGATCTCCTCTCATAAAAACTGATCCAAATCAAGATCGAGGCGATGGATCTCCGAATTCCAGAAGACTGAATACACCCTCCAAAGTAAATCAAATCTCAAGAGTAAAATCATTAGGATTTAAATCTCCCATGCGGGCTCATGGATTTATTTCGCCGCTAAAACCTTTAGAAATTATGTCGCCTTCGAAAGAATTAGAAGTTAAGGCCGTTTCGAAATCTCTAATTGGATTGGGTTCGCCTTTGAAAAGATTGGAACACAAGTCACTAGGAACGAAAATTTCGCTCAGACCTATAGAAAATACACCTCCAAAGACATCCAGAATTGTATCTTCGAAATCTTCAGAAAAAGGTGTTAAAAAGTCACTGTCTCTAGAAAATGAGTTGTCTTCAAAAGAAAAAGATAGAGATACTCATGAAAAAGTTGAAAACTCGTCTCCGAAATTTTTTTCAAACGAAAAGAGTCTTAAGTCGAAATTAAGATCGCCAGCGAAGGATTTGGATTCAGAAATTAAAGAAGAGAAATCGCCTATCAAAAATATCGATTTGAATACACCGCCTCCTTCTCCTATGTAAGAAAATTTTATATTTTATTTAATTTTAATAATAATTTTAAGAAGGGTGGTCGCAGGTCTGGTAAAATCTGTAAATTAAGGGAAAAGTTAGGGATTTTGAAGAAAAAATTCTAAACTTCAGGAAATTTCTGTAAATTTATTTCAGTAACTTTTTTCCACAAATAACTTTTTAGTCTAAGTCACTATAGGAACTTTTTTAAACGATAAGATCACTTTAGTCACTTTTTATTCAAAAAATTAATCAATGGGCTAATGAGTATTGAATTCAAGTCTATAATTATTCCTGATTTAAAGGAATTTCAAAGGATTTGAAAGATTTTCCGGTGTTTTTAAAAAATCGAAGATTTCGAAATATTTTGAAGGTTTACAAATATTTTATGGTATTAGAAGAGAATCCAAGACATTTTTTCTAAATTTTCATTATTTTAAGGGATTCTAAAGTATTTTAAAGATTTAGGGATATTAAAAAAAAGCCAAGAAATTGTAAAGAGCTTTAAAATGTTTAAAAGAATTTGAAATATTTTGGGGCATTTTTAAAGAATCCAAAGAATTTTTTATAGATCTTATTCAGTTTAAGGAATTCCAAAGCATTTTAAAGATTTTAAAGCATTTAGAATATTCCGAGAAATTGTCAAGAGCTTTAGAAAGTTTTAAGAGATTTGATATTTTTTAATGGATTTTAAAAAATTCCGAGAATTTTTTAATACATAATAATACTTTAAAGAGGATTTAAAATACTTTTTTACAATTCCAGGAATTCCAAGAGCCTTAGAAAGTTTTAAGGGCTTTCAAAATATTTCAAAGGTTTTGAATATTTTAAGGTATTTTAAAATAATCCAAAAATTTTCAAGATTTTACGGTTTTTTTTAAATTTCAGTGAATTTTCAAGAGCTCTACAATTTTTAAATATCTGGAAATATTTTAAGGTATTTTAAAAGAATGCAAGGGATTTTTTGGAGATTTTAGTGTTTTTAAGGAATTCACAACATGTATGGTATTTGAAGAGATTTCAAAGAATTTTTTGCAAATTTCAATCATTTTAAGGGATTCCAAAGTATTGGGAATATTTTGTAGATTTTAATAATAAAAGTATTTATTTCAATATAATATTAAATTGGTATAATAATAATAATTATTTGAAATATTGTAGGGTATTTTTAAAGATTCCAAGAGATTTTTAATAGATTTCAATAATTTAAAGAGATTTTAGAGGATTTTTTGATATTTTAAAAGAATTTGTAAGATTTTAGGGTATTTAACCAAATTTAATAAACTTTCAAGAGCTTTAAAAAGCTTAAAAGGATTCGAAATGTTTTAGGGCATTTTTAAAGAATCTAAAGAGTTTTTGTAGATTTTTATCATGTTAAGGAATTTTAAAGCATTTTAAATATTCCGGAAAATTGTCAAAAGCTTTTGAAAGTTTTAAGGGATTTGACATATTTTAAGGTATTTTAAAAGATTCCGAGAAATTTCAAATACATCTCAATACTTTAAAGAGATTTCAGATTATTTTTTTAAATCCCAGGAATTTCAAGAGCCTTAGTAAATTTTAAGGGATTTTAAAATATTTCAAAGATTTTGAATATTTTAGGGTATTTTAAAAGAATCCAAGGATTTTTAATAGATTTCAATTATTTAAAGAGATTTTGGAGGAATTTTTTATTTTAGGATATTTTAAAAGAATTTTAAAGATTTTAGGTTATTTAAAAAATTTTAAAAAATTTCAGGATCTTGATAAAGCTTAAAATGATTTGAAAAATTTTTGGTTTTGATAAGATTCCAAAAAAAATTTAATACATTTCAATAATATAAAGAGATTTTAAAGTATTTTTTATAATCCCAGGAATTTCAAGAGTGAAAAAGTTTTAAGGCATTTCAAAATATTTTTAAGATTTTGAAATATTGTATGGTATTTGAAGAGATTCCATAGAATTTTTCGCGAATTTAAAACATTTTAAGGGATTCCAAAGTGTTTGGAATATTTTGGGGTATTTTAATAGAATCCAAGAATTTTAAAGATTTCAGGATATTTAAAAAAAATTAGAAAAATTGTAGTGTATTTTAAAAGATTTCAAGAAATTTTTAATAGATTTCCATAACTTCAAGAGGTTTTGAGAGAATTTGAAAGATTTTAGAGTATTTTTATGAAATCCCAGGAATTTTCAAGAACCTTAAAGTGTTTCAAGAGTTCTCAAAATATCTCAAATGATTTATTTTTATATAATACTGAATTGATATAATAATGATTTGAAATATTTTCGGATATTTTTAATGATTCCAAAGAATCTTTAATAGATTTCAATAATTTAAAAAGATTTAAGGTATTTCGAAATATTTTAAAGGATTTCAAACATTCTATGGTGTTTAAAGAGAATCGAAGGATTTTTTTTGTAGATTTTAATCATTTTAAGAGATTCCAAAGTATTTTAAAGATTTAGGGACATTTAAAAAAAAAACAAGAAATTTTCGTGAGCTTTAAAATGTTAAAAGGATTTGAAATATTTTAGGGTATTTTTAAAGCATCTCAGAAATTTTTTGTATATTTGAATGATTTCAAAGGATTTGAAAATTTTTAGAGAAATTAAAATCAAAAATCCCAGGAATTTGTAAGATCCTTAAAAAGTTTCAAGGCTGTTCAAAGTATCTGAAAGGATTTATTTTAATATAATATTGAATTGATATAACAATAATGATTTGAAATATTTTAGGGTATTTTTAAAGATTCCAAACATTTTTAAATATATTTAAATAATTTAAAGAGGTTTTAGAAGATTCTTTTATTTTAGGATATTTTAAAAATATATAGGGTATTTTTAAAAATCCAATGAATTTTAAAGAGCTTTAAAAATTTGAAATATTTTAGGGTATTTTGAAAGGATCCGAAGAATTTTTGATAGACTTTAAGGAAGTTTTAAGGGATTTGAAATATTTGAAGGTATTTTAACAGATTCCGAGAAATTTTACATAAATTTCAATACTTTAAAGAGATTTTAAAGGATTTTTTTAATCCTAGGAATTTCAAAGGCCTTGAAATATTTTAAGGGATTTCAAAATATTTCAAAGATTTTGAAATACTTTATGGTATTTGAAGAGATTCCAAAGAATTTTTTGCAAATTTCAATCAATTTTAGGGATTCCAAAGTATTTTAAGGATTTAGGGAGATTAAAAAAAATACAAGGAATTTTCAAGAGCTTTAAAAAGTTTAAAAGAATTTGAAAGATTTTAGAGTGTTTAAAAAATACCCCAGGAATTTTCAAGATCCTTAAAAAGTTTCAAGGGTTTTCAAAGTTTCTTAAAGGATTTGTTTTAATATAATGGTGAATTCATATAATAATAAATATTTTTTATATTTTAGGGTATTTTTAAAGATTCCAAGAAATTTTAAATACATTTCAATACTTTTAAGAGATTTTAGAGTTTTTTTTAAATCTCAGGAGTTTCAAGAGTCTTAAAAATTTTTAAGGGATTTCAAAATATTTCCAAGATTTTGAATATTTTAAGGTATTTTAAAAGAATTCAAGATTTTAGAGTATTTAAAAAATGCAATGAAGTTTCAAGAACTTTAAAAAGTTTTAAATGATTTCAAATACTTTAGGGTATATTAGAAGATTCCGAAAAAAATGTCAAAACACCTCAATAATCTAACGAGATTTCAGAGGATTTGAAAGGTTTTAGGGTATTTAAAAAAGGGCATTTTCGAGATTCTTAAAAAGTTTCAAGGGATTTTAAAATATTTTTAAGGAATTTGCTTTAAAATAATATTGAATTGATATCATAATAATTATTTGAAATATTTTAGGGTATTTTGAGAAATTCTAAGAAATTTATAATAGATTTCAATAATATAAAAAAATGCAGAAGATTTTAAAAAATTCAAGAAGTTTGAAGATTGTTGGCTATTTGAAAAAATGCAATGAATTTTCAAGGGATTTAAAAAGTTTTAAAGGATTTGAAATATTTTAGGGTATTTTAAAATAATCCAAGAATTTTCAAGAGATTTATAATTTTTTTAATGATTTTAAATATTTTAGGGTATTTTAAAAGGAACCACGCAATTTTTTGTAGATTTTAGTCATTTTAAGGAATTCGACAGCATTTTGAAGATTTGAAAGTATTTGAAATATTTCAAGAGATTTTCATGAGCTTTAGAAAGTCTTAAAGGTTTCAAAAAATTGTAGGGTATTTTAAAAGATTCCGAAAAAAATGTTATTACATTTCAATAATATAAAGAGATTTCAGAGTTTTTTTTTAAATCCCAAGAATTTCAAGAGCCTTAAAAAGTTTTAAGGAATTTCAAAATATTTCAAAGGTTTTGAAATATTGTATGGTATTTGAAGAGATTCCAAATAATTTTGTGCAAATTTCAATCATTTTAAGCGATTCCAAAGTATTTAAAAGATTTATGGAGATTAAAAAAAATCCAAGGAATTTTCAAGATCTTTAAATAGTTTGAAAGGATTTGAAATAATTTAGGGTATTTTTTATAAATCTAAGGAATTTCGTGTAGATTTTAATCATTTTAAGCAATTCTGAACCATTTTAAATATTCCGAGAAATTTTCAAGAGCTTTAGAAATTTGTAAAGGATTTGAAATATTTTTGGGGAATTTTAAAAGATTCCGAGAAATTTTTGATAGATTTTCAAGTCTTAAGAATTTTCACGGGATTTCAAAATATTTCGAAGGTTTGGAATATTCCGGGGTATTTTAAAAGAATCCAAGAATTTTAAACATTTCAGAGTATTTAAAAAATACAAGACATTTTCAGGGACTTTAAAATGTTTAAAAGGATTGGAAATATTTGAGGATATTCTAAAAGAATCCAAGGAACTTTTTGTAGATTTTAATTTTTTAAGGAATTCCACAGCATTTTAAAGACTTGAAAGTATTTGAAATATTCCACGAGATTTTCAAGATCTTTAGAAAGTTTTAAAGGATTTCAAATATTGAGGGGTACTTTTAAAAATTCCGAAAAAACTTTCAATAGATTTAAATAATTTAAAGAGATTTCCGAGAATTTGAAAGAATTTGAGTTTTTTTTTCAAATCCCAGGACTTTCAAGAGCCTTAAAAAGTTTTAAGGCATTTCAAAATATTTCAAAGGTTTTGAAATTTTGTATGGTATAATAATAATTATTTGAAATATTTTAGAGTATTTTTAAAGATTCCAAGAAATTTTTTATAGATTTCAATAATTTAAAGAGATTTTAGAGGATTTTTTTATTTTAGGATATTTTGAAAATAATGTGAAAGATTTTAGGGTATTTAAAAAATTTTAATAAACTTT
This sequence comes from Belonocnema kinseyi, assembly GCF_010883055.1. NCBI lineage: Eukaryota > Metazoa > Arthropoda > Insecta > Hymenoptera > Cynipidae > Belonocnema > Belonocnema kinseyi. Next base: position 50,728,383 of record NC_046660.1, read on the forward strand.
CAAGAGCTTTAAAAAGATTAAAAGGATTTAAAATATTTTAGGGTATTTTTAAAGAATTTAAGGAATTTTTTTGTAAATTTTAATCATTTTAAGGCATTTTAAAACATTTTCAATATTTTAAAGTATTTTAAATGTTCCGAAAAATTGTCAAGAGCTTTAGAAAGTATTAAGGGATTTGACATATTTTGAGGGATTTTAAAATATTTCGAAGGTTTTGAATATTTTAGGTTATTTCATAAGAATTTTAAAGATTTTAGGGTTTTTAAACAAATTCAATTAATTGTCAAGAGCTTCAAAAATTTGTGAATGATTTGGAATACTTTAGGGTATTTTAAAAGAGCCCAAGAAGTTTTTTTTATAGATTTTAATCATTTTGAGGAATTTCACAGCATTTTAAAGACCTGAAAGTATTTGAAATATTCCGGGTAATTGTCAAGACCTTTAGAAAGTTTTAAAGGTTTTGAAAAATGTTAGGGTTTTTAAAAGATTCTTAAAGAGAATTTAGACTATTTTTTACTTTAGGATATTTTAAAACGAATTTTAAAGATTTTAGGGTATTTAAACAAATTTAATGAACTTTCAAGAGATTTAAAAAGATTAAAAGGATTTAAAATATTTTAGAGTATTTTTAAAGAATGTAAGGAATTTTGTGCAAATTTCAATTATTTTAAGGGATTCCAAAGTGTTTTAAAGATTTAGGGAGATTAAAAAAACTCCAAGGAATTTTCAAGGGCTTTAAAAAGTGTAAAAGAATTGGAAATATTTTAGGGTACTTTAAAAGAATCCAAGGAACTTTTTGATGGTTTAATCATTTTAAGGAATTCCACAGTATTTTAAAGACTTGAAAGTATTTGAAATATTCCGAGAGATTATCAAGAGCTTCAGAAAGTTTTAAGGGCTTTGACATATTTTAAGGTATTTTAAAAGATTCCGAGAAATTTTAAATACATTTCAATACTTTAAAGAGATTTCAGAGTATTTTTTTAAATCCCAAGAATTTCAAGAGCCTTAAAAAATTTTAAGGGATTTTAAAATATTTCAAAGGTTTTGAATATTTTAGGGTACTTTAAAAGAATCTCTAAGATTTTAGGGTTTTTAAACAAATTCAATGAATTTTCAATAGCTTCAAAAATTTGTAAATGATTTGGAATATTTTAGGGTATTTTAAAAGAATCCAAGGAATTTTTAATAGATTTCAATAATTTAAGGAGATTTTAGAGGATTTTTTTATTTTAGAATATTTTTAAAGAATTTTAAAGATTTCAAGGTATTTAAAAAATTTAAAGAAATTTCAAGAGCTTGAAAAAGCTTAAAAGGTTTTGAAATAATTTAGGGTATTTTTAAAGAATCTAAAGGATTTGTTGTAAATTTTAATTGTTTTAAGGAATTTTAAAGCATTTTAAATATTTGAAGGCGTTTTGAATATTCCGAGAAATTTTCAAGAGCTTCAGAAAGTTTTAAAGGATTTGAAATATTTTAGGAAATTTTAAAAGATTCCGAAAAAACTTTTAATAGATGTCAATAATTTAAAGAAATTTTAGAAGATTTGAAAGAATTTAGAGTATTTTCTTGAAAATCCCAGGACTTTCAAGAGCGTTCAAAAGTTTTAGGTCATTTCAAAATATTTCAAAGGTTTTGAAATATTTTATGGTATTTGAAGAGAATCCAAGGAATTTTTGTAGATTTTAATTATTTTAAGGGATTCCAAAGTATTTTTAAGATTTTAGGGTATTTCAAAAAAAAATCAAGGCATTTTTAATAGCTTCAAAAAGTTTAAAAGGATTTCAAATATTTTAGGGTATTTTAAAAGAATTCAGCGAATTTTTGGTAGATTTTAATCATTTTAAAGGATTTGAAATATTGTAGGGTATTTTAAAATATTTGAAGCATTTTTTCATAGATTTCATTTACTTAAAGAGATTTAAAAGGTCCAAGTGTTTTCAAAATATCTTAAAAGATTTGTTTCAATATAATATTGAATTGAGATAATAATTATTTCAAATGTTTTAGGGTATTTTTAAAGATTCCATTGAATTTTTAATAGATTCCAATAATTTAAAGGGATTTTAAAGGATTAAAAATATCAAAGGAATTTATAAGAGCCTTAAAAACTTTTAACGGATTTAAAAACATTTCCAAGATTTAGAATATTTTAGGGTATTTTAAATGAATCCAAGAAATTTCATTGTAAATTGCATTTACGAGTATTTAAAGGAATTTCTCAACACTTCCAAGATTTGGAAGCATTTCAAATATTCCGAGAAATTTTCAAAAGTTTTAGAAAGTTTTAAAGGATTTGAAATATTGAAGGGTATTTTTTTTTTAATCCCAGGAATTTCAAGAGCTTTAAAAAGTTTTAAGGGATTTGAAATATGTTAAGGTATTTTTCAAAAATCTCGAAAAATTTAAAGAGCCTTAAAATGTGTCGCGGGTTTTCAAAAGATTTGTTTTAATATAATTTGGAATTAATATAGTAATAATGATTTTAAATATTTTAGGGTATTTTAAAAGATGTCAAGCTATTTCTAATAGATTTCAATAATTTAAAGAGATTTAAGAGGATTTTGAACATTTTAAGGCATTCGAAAGACTCCAAGAAATTTTTAATAGATTTCAATAATTTAAAGGAATTTTTAAGAGCCTTCAAAAGTTTCAACGGATTTCAAATTAATCCAAAGATTTTGAATATTTTAGGGTATTTTAAAAGATGTCAAGCTATTTCTAATAGGATTCAATAATTTAAAGAGATTTCAGAGGATTTTAAATATTTTAGGGCGTTTGAAAGACTCCAAGACATTTTTAATAGATTTCAAGAATTTAAAGGAATTTTTAAGAGCCTTGAAAAGTTTTAACGGATTTCAAATTAATCCAAAGATTTTGAATATTTTAGGGTATTTTAAAACATTTCAAGCTATTTCTAATAGGATTCAATAATTTAAAGAGATTTCAGAGGATTTTAAATATTTTAGGGTGTTCGTCAAAAAATTTAAGGAATTTTCAATGGCCTTGACAGAGAGGCTTTAAAAAGTTTTAAGGGATTTTGAATTATTTCAAAGGCTTCAAAATATTTTATGGTACTTGAAGGGAATTAAAGGAATTTTTATATTTTTTAATTATTTTAAAGGATTCCAAAGTATTTAAAAAATTTAGCGATATTAGAAAAAATACAAGAAATTTTTAATATTTATAATATTTCAAAGGTTTTGGAATATTTTAGGGTATTTTCACAGAGTTGCAAGGGTTTTTAAAATATCTCAAAGGATTTGCTTAAATGTAATATTGAATTATTATAAAAATAATTGTTTGACATATTTTAAGGTATTATAAAAGAATACAAGGATTTTGTTGTTGTTGAAATTTCAATCATTTTTACGAATTCCAAAGCATTTTAAATATTTCGATAAATTTGCAAAAGCTTTAAAATATTTTAGGGTATTTTAAAAGATTCCGAGAAACTTTTAATATATTTCAATAAATTAAAGGAATTTAAAGGATTTAAAAGATCAAAGGAATTTTTAAGAGCCATAAAAAGTTTCAACGGATTCCAAAATATTACAAAAGTTTGGAATATTTTAGGGTATTTTAAAAGAATCTAAGGAATTTTTTGTAGATTTTAGTCATTTTTAAGAATTCCAAAGCATTTTAAATATTCCGATAAATCTGCAAAAGCTTCAGAAAGTCTTAAAGGATTTGAAATATTTAAGGGTATTTTAAAATATTCTAACCATTTTTAATAGATTTTAATCATTACAATTAATAATTAATAATAATTGTTTTAGGGTATTTTAAAAGAATCCAAGAATTTTGAAGATTTTAGGATATTAAAAACAATGCAATCAATTTTTAAGAGCTCTTTAAAAAGATTCAAGGGTTTTGAAATATTTTAGGGTATTTTTAAAGAATCCAAGGAATTTTTGGTAGATTTTAATCATTTTAAAGGATTCCAAAGCTTTAAAAACTTTCAAATGATTTTAAATACTCTAGGGTATTTTAAACAATTCTGAGAAATTTTTAATATATTTTAATAATTTAAAGAGATTTTACAGGATTTAAAAGATTTCAGGGTATCTTAAAAAGTCCAAGAAATTTTCAAGATCCCTTAAAAAGTCCAAGAAATTTTCAAGATCCCTTAAAAGTTTCAAGGGATTGAAAAATACTTTAAAGGATTTGAAATATGTCAGAGTATTTTAAAAGACTCAAAAAAGTTTGTAGATTTTAATTATTTAAAAGTATTCTAAAGTGTCTGAAAGACTTTTCTGTACTTTTAAAACTTTTATGGAAATTTCCAGAACTTTCAAAAGTTTTATGGGATTTTAAAATATTTTAAGGGATTTCAGAAAATTGCAATTTTTTAGCTTATTTTCAAATATTCTAAGATTTTTAATCGATTTCAATAATTAAAACGGATTTTTCAAATATTTTGAAGGAATTTAGGTAATTTAAAGAAATCCAAGAAATTTTATAGAGATTTCCGAGGGAATTCGAATTTTCGAAACTTCACATTTTCAAGGGAATTCAAAAGATTCTAATTTTTTTCAATATTGTATGGTATTTTATAAGATTTCCGAGGTATTTTATATAAATTTTCCAGGATATCGGTGAATATTTCAAGGTGCTTTTAACATATTTGAAATATTTTGGGATATTTCAAAAGATTCTAAAGAGTTTTTAATATATTTTAATATATTATAAAGAATTTAAAATCATTTTCGCTATTTTTAAATTTTCCAAGGAATTTTGAAAAGCTTAAAAAATATCAAAGGTTTTTAAAAGATTTAAATTGTTTTATGGTATTTATAATGGATTTCAATCATTTAAATTGTTTCTAAGAATTTAAAAAATATGGATTTTTTTTAGTTCCAAAGGAATTTTGCAGAGCTTTACAAAATTTTAGGGTATTACAAAATACTTTTATTGATTTGAAACATTTCAAGGTATTTTAAAGAATATTTAAAGATATTTTTAAAACTTCCAAGGAATTTTAAAGAGAAATAACAATTTTCAAAGGATTTAAAAGATACCAAGCAATGTATAAATTAATTAAAATGATATAAAATATCTTGGGATATTTTAAAATATTCAAAGTTATTTTCAAAAGATTTTTTTAATTTCAACGGATTTCCACGGATTTTAATGATTTTAATGTATTTTAAAAGCTCTTAATGGAATTTGATAAAGTTTCTGTGATTTTATAAAATATCATATTTCATCAAATTTCAGGGATTTTTAAAGTATTTTAATAGATTTTAAAGAATTTATTCATATAAAATGAAGAATTTCGAAGTTTTTTAAAAACTAAAAGAGATTTTTAAATATTTTTTTCAATTAATTTGAATTTATTAAGAATTTTCCCTCTATTCTTATTAATTTATCCTATTTTTTTCAATATGATTTTTTAAGTTTTTTCCATTCCATTTGAATTTTTGTAAATTCTACCTGATTTCTTTTTTATTTATTATAATGTGATTTTTTTTAATTCTTTGGAATTCTCTTTAACATTTTTTTAACTTGAATTTTTCAAACTTCATTCAATTTTACTCAATTTAATGGAGTTTAAAATGTTAAAATAAAATTCTAATTCGTACTGAAATATTTTAAACTCTCCTTGAATTCTTGGACATTTTATAAATTAATTTTTTCCCCATTAATTTTTTCTAATTCGATTTCAAACTTACTGACACTAATGAATTTTTCCATAATTTAAAATTGTAGTCAATCCACTCGAATTGTTGTGAATTCACTTGAATATTTATGGATTTCATCGAATTCTTCTCATTTTTCTTAAATTCCTCTATCTTACTGAAATTAATGGCATTTCAAAAATGTTTTCCATTTCATTTAAATTATTTAAAATTAAATTTGAATAATTATTTTGAATTTTTATAAATTTATCCTGGATTGTTTTAAATTTTCCGGGAACTTATATATTTTGCGTTGAATTCTGTTCAATTAAAAAAAAAATTAAAATAAAATTAGTAAAATTATTAATGCACATTCGTCACTTTTTAGGGTAAAAATTAGTCACTTTTGTACACTTTTTTGGTTTAAATAGGTAACTTTTACCAAGTAAATTAGACCGTGTCATTCCTGAGAATAATAAATTAAAAGTTTATAAATAACAATTTTTTTTTCATTGATTGTCGAAAAATCGGTAAAAAGTCAGAGAATTTTCTTAAAATGATGTTTTGCGGCTACCCTCTTTAAAGAAATATTTAAAAAATTAAAATATAACTAATCCACTATTTTATTAGGATTCTTGAAGTAATAAAAAGTCCAGAGTATCAACCAGTAGTCAAGTTGCGAAAATTAAGTTCTGATCTGCAGAAAATAAGCAAACAGGATCTGGCAATACTGATTAACAGGATAAACGAGAAACAGCGAAAAATGGCGGAATTGAGAGCCATAATACCGCATAACAGAAAGGTATAAACCTTTTTTTAAATATAATAATTTGAACTGATTGAAAGCTTCTTTAAACGAAATTGAGAAGTCTCTATTTCTATACAAAAACTAATTTTTTTATTTGAAGGGTTGTATGACTTAATGAATTATTTTATTAAAATTAAGACGAAATTAAAAAAAAATGTAAATTAGATATTTTGAGAATGTTTTTTGCCTATCTCCGGAAAATTAAAGAAGGGCCTTTATGTCGTGCAACCTTTCATTTAATGCATATTACAAACCTCCCAGCGAGTTGAAAAATTTTTAATCATTCAAAATTGAATAATTTTTAAGCACAGGGCTCGGATCGTGCGACTTTTTCGATAAAAAAAAATATGTCTAATCGACTTTTTATCGGTTAAAATTTCAAGAATGGGAAATTTAAAATAAAATTTCCTTTTTAGAATTTATATTGATAGAGCTTGAAATTGAAATTTTTTTTAATTTCTGGAAAGCGCATTCAAAATTTTTATTTTTCCAAATTGCAAGCCTTAACATGTGGACATTTTGAAGACGAAAAACTTTAAAATTGATTGATTTCTAATTCAAAAATAGTCTTCACATTTTTTTCCCTGTTCCCCTTGCTAGAAAAATTGTTCACTTTTTTCCCCTGTTTTCAAAAAACTTCTTTTTCTCATTTTTTTCGCTTTAATTCGAACGGAATTAATAGAACCCAATAAGAAAATAAAAAAAAAACTCATCTAGTTTGTTGGAAATTTGATAATTCAGTTGAAAATTCAATTATTTTTGTTCCATTCATCTTTTTTTATGAAAAATTTGACTGTTTTGTTGAAAATTCATGTTTTTGGACAGAAAATTCATCCGTATGGATTGTAAATCTATCTGTTTTGGAGGAAAAGTGTTCTTTTTTTGTTAAAAATTAATGTTTTTAATTATTGAAAATTTAAATATCTTCTAAATAAATCGGCTCTTTATCTAAAAACAAATTTTTCTTTTAATTTCCACTATTTAGTTGAAAATTCACATTTCTTTGTTGAAAATGACCTTTTTTCTTGAAAATTCTACTTTTAAAGTTGATGCATCAACTGCTTTTTGTTATTCGTCTTTTTAGCTTCAAAATTCAAGAAATTGGTTGAAATTCAATCTTTTTTGTTTAAAAATTGGGCTGAATTCTTCACCAAAATTAATGAAATTTCTACCAAGAAATTGGTTGATATTTTATTATTTTTGGTTAAAAATCTTTGAAGATGGAACAGTCATATTTTTCGGTAAAATATTAACATTTTTATTGAAATTTCAACTACAATCTAAACAGAAATCGGCTTCTTACCTAAAAATAAATTTTGTTTTTAACTTCAACTATTTGGTTGCGAATTCACTTTTCTTGGTGGAAAATGATCTTTTTTGTTAAAAATTCAAGTTTTAAGGTTGATACTTCAACTGCTTTTTTATTTGTCTTTTTGGCTTAAAAATTCAACAAATTGATTGAAAAATAATCTTTTTTGTTAAAAAATGTAATTATTGGATTAAAAATTTCATTATTTTGTTGAAGATTCATTTTTTGGTCGAAAATTTAACAGTTTTGTTGAGCAAGCAAGCGTCTTTTTTGAAAGAAAATGTATCTTTTTGGATTTAAAATTTGTCTTTTATAGTACAAAAGTCATATTTTTATGTTCGAAATTTAACTTCATTCTAAAGAAATTATATTTTTTGTATCAAATTGAGCCATTTTTGGTTAAAAAATGTTACTGTTTTTTCTTTTTTTTTTGAAATTCATCTTTTTAGATAGAAAATTCATCCTTGTGGATTGAGAATATATATTTTAAGGTGGAAAAGTATTCTTTTTTAAGTAAAAATTAACATTTTGTATTGAAATTTCAACTGCATTCTACAAAAATCGGCTTTTTACATCAAAATAAATTTTGTTTTTAATTTCAAATATTTGGTTGAGAATTCACCTTTCTTTGTAGAAAATGATATTTTTTGGGTTGAAAATTCAACAAATTAGTTGAAATCTAATCTTTTTTGTTAAAAAATTTGAGTAAATTTTTGAATGAAATTTCAACCAAAAATTTGTTTAAAATTTCATTTTTTTGTTAAAAATTCGATTATATTTAATTGGAAATTTAACTGTTTTGTTGAACTTGCACCTTTTTGGAGAAAAAATTCATCTCTTTTTATTGAAAATTCCTCTTTTATGGCAAAAAAGTCATATTTTAATGGTTGAAATTTAACTTTTTATTTAAATTTAACTTTCTTCTAAAAAAATTATACTTTTTGGTATAAAAATTAAGCCACTTGGTTAAAAATTCGTCTCTTTTGGTTGAAAGTTCAACTTTCTGTGTGCAAATTGTTGTTTAAAATTTGACCATTTTGTTGAAAATTTACTTATTTTTCTCTAGTCATCGTTTAGGGTAAAAAAATTTGACTGTTTTGTTGATAATTTATCTTTTTATTAGAAAATTAATACTTGTGGATTGTAAAATTATATTTTAAGGTTGGAAAGTCTTCTTTTTTGGTTTAAAATCAACCTTTTTTTATTGAAAATTCAACTATCTTCTAAAATAAATCCTCCCTTTCTTAAAAATTATATTTTTTGTTGAAAATTCAACTTTAAGGTTTATACATCAACTGCTGTTTTTTTAATTCGTCTTTTTAGCTTGAAAATTCAACAAATTCGTTGAAATTTAATCTTTTTTGTTTAAAAATTCGCCTGAATTTTTAACAAAATGAATGACATTTTAACCAAAAATGTGGTTGAAATTTAATTATTTTGGTTAAAAATTCGATTATTCGATGGAAAATTTAATTATTTTGTTGAAGATCCATTTTTCGATTAAAAAGTTTATTGTTTTGTTGAACATGCTTCTTTTTGATTAGAAAACTCATCTTTTTGTATTAAAAATTCTTCTTTTATAGTAGAAATGTCATATTTTTATGGTTGAAATTTAACTTTTTATATAAATTTAACTTTCTCATAAAAAACTTTTATTTTCCGTAAGAAAAATTGAACCATTTGTTTGAAAATTCATCTCATCGTTTTTGTTCAATAATTCAGTTTCGTGGTTGAAAAATGTTTAACTTTCAACAAAAGAGTTCACGTTTAAGCCTAAAAAATTATTGTCAAAACAAAATTTAATAACTGATATTTAATCAACAAAAATATTTTAATTAAGAATAAAAAATAGTTTTCTTTAACCAAAAAAGATTAATTTTTAACAAAATACGTGATTTTAAACCGAAAAAAGTTATTTTCTACGAAAAAACACGAATTTTCTGCAAAGTTCATATATCTTTAATTAAATTGTTGAATTTTTAATCAAGAACACACGTTTCCTAGCAAAATTGACGATTTTTTAAATAAAACTACATACATTTCTTAACTAAATAGTTGAAGTTTCAAACTAAAAAAAGATCATTTTTTTTACCAAAAATAGAATATTTAAACTTTCATCGAGCAGAATTAGTTTTCAATAAAAAACAACTAATTTTATACAAAACAATTTAATTTTGTACGAAATAGTTTAATTTTATACCAAAATGTTGAATTTTCAAGCCAAAAATACGAATTCTCAATAATAAATGTTGAATTTTCAACTAGAGAATATGGATTTTCAACAAAACAGGTTAATTTACAACCACTCAGTTGAATTTTTAACAAAATAGTTACGTTTTCAGTTGAAAAAATTATTTTTTAACCACAAAAAAACTAATTTTCATCTAAAATTATGGATCTTCAGGCGAGAAAAAAGAAGTTTTAAAAAAGTGGATCAAATTTCAGCCAAGGAGCTGATTTTTGAAACCAAAAGATGAATTTTTAATGAAAAATGTAATAGTTTATTAAAAAATTCGATTTTTCGGCAAGAAAATTTAATAATTTAGTTAAAAACCCATCTAGGTTATCGAAAGTTTGACCATTTGGTGGAAAATTCAATTATTTTATTCCAGTTTTCATTTTTGGTAACAATTGAACTGTTCGTTGAAAATTTATTTTTTTGTTAAAAATTATCATTTTTATTGACAATTCAATTGTCTTTTAAAAAATTCGGATTCTTACTTAAATATAAATTACGTTTTTAATTTCAACTATTTGGTTGGAGCTTCACCTTTCTTTGTTGAAAATGATCTTTTTTTATTAAAAATTCATCTTTTATGATAGAAGTCTTTTTTTGTTGTTGAAAATTTACTTTTTGTTTAAATTTAAGTGTCTTTAAAAAAAAATTAATTTTTAACTAAATAGTTGCTTTAACAATCAGTTTGATATAACTGAATCGATATAAAAATTTTTAGAGCACAGGTAAATTTAAAGAAAAAATTAATGTTCAATCAAGAAGTAGGAGTTTGTATCAAAATTGTTGAGTTTTAGTCAAAATTTATATATTTTCAACTAAATAATAAAATTTTCTATCAGTGTTGAAATTTCGAGTCGAAACTACGAATTTTCTACAAAACAATTGAATTTTTATATGAATTTTTTCAGATTATTTATTTCTTAATCAAAACAGCTTAATTTTTTACCAAAAAGGGTGAAATTTCTATAGAAAGAGATGAATTTTTTAACCATAAAGACGAATGCTAAACAAAATATTAACTTTTTCAATTAAAAAAAGAAAGAGAAAAATTTTTCTAGTCAAGAAAGCAAAATAATATTAATCAAATCGTTAAATTTTCAAGCAAAAAAAAATTTTTTTCAAGACAGATAATTAGGTTGTAAAGTTGTATTTTTAAACAAAACAAAATTAATTATTAACAAAATGGTTGCATTAAGAACCCAAAAGTTGAACTTTTCAACAAAAATCATTTAAAATCCAATTGAATTTAAAGAAAAAATTAATTTTCAATTAAGAAGTTTTTAACCTTAAGACTTTTTAATCAATTTGTGGATTTTTCATAAAAATACATACATTTTTAACCAGATAGTTGAATTTTTATCAAAGTGTTTCAATTTCCGAGCCGAAGCCAAGATTTTTTTGTAAAACAGTGGATTATTCAACCTGGAAATGTGAATTTTTGTCAAGAAAAAGTCTCAATCGTAATAGAATAATTTTTTACCAAAAAGGGTAAAATTTTTAAAGAAAGAGTTGAATTTTTTAAATAACAAAACGATGAATTATTAACAAGAGAGTCTAATTTTCAATAAAAAACATTTTGAGTTAAAAAGAATTTAATCACTAATCAAATTGTAGAATTTTCAAGTCTAAACAATTTAATTTGTAACAAGAAAATTAATCTTTAACAAAATCGTTGCATTAACAACTCTATAGTTGAACTTTCAAACAAAAGAGACAAACTGTCAACAAAACAGATGAACTTTTAACCAAAAGGTTGAATTTTCATGCCGAGAAGACCAAATATTTAAGAGAGAGTTGAATTAAAAAAAAAAAATTTTAATTTTAAACTTCTTAACAAATTTGTTGAATTTTTGTCCAAATACATACATTTTCAATCAAATATTTAAATTTTTTATCAAATTTTTTAGCTGCAATTAAGAATTTTCTACAGAACAGTTGAATTTTTAACTCGGAAATATGAATTATCAAAAAATTTGTAACTCAATCAAAACAGCTTAATTTTGTACCAAAAAGTGTGAAATTTCTATAGAAAGAGATCTATTTTTAAGCCATAAAAACGAATTCTGAACAAAATAGTTAAATTTTCAATTAAAAATATATATACATATAAATTTTCTAGCCAAGAAAGCACAAAAATACTAATCAAATCGTTAAATTTTCAAGCAAAAGAATGAATGATTATCTTTTAACCAAATGGTTCAATTTAAAGAGAAAAATAATAATTTTCAACCAAGAAGTATTACTTTTTAACCAAATTGTTTAATTTTGTGTCAAAATACATACATTTTCCGAGCCGAAACTAAGAAATTTTCGTAAAACAGTAGATTTTTTAATCTGGAAATGTAAATTTTTGTAAAGAAATTTAAGTCTCAATCAAAATAGAGTAATTTTTGACCAAAAAGGGTAAAATTTCGATAGAAATAGTTGAATTTTTAAAACAAACAGATGAATGATCAACAAAATAGTTTAATTTTCAATAAAAAAATTTCGAGTTAAAAAGGAAAAAGAATTTAATCAAGAAACAAATTGTAGAATTTTCAAGTCTGGAAACAATTAATTTTCAATTAAGCAATATGCCTTCTTAACAAATTTGTTGAATTTTCATTAATAGACATACATTTTCAACCAAATAATTAAATTATCTATCAAATTTTCGAGCCGAAACTAAGAGTTTTCTACAAAAGAATTGACTTTTCAACTCGGAAATATGAATGATCAAAAAATTTGAATAAAAAATTCAATTCAACTCAATAAAAATAGCTTAATTTTTTACCAAAAAGGGTGAAATTTCTATAGAAAAAGTTGAATTTTTAAAACAAAGAGATGAATAATTGACAAAATAGTTTAATTTCCAAAAAAGCAGATGAACTATTAACCAAATGGGTGAATTTTTGCGCCGAAAAGACAAATTATTTAAAAGACAGTTTAATTTAAAGACAAAATTAATGTTCAATTAAAAAGTATGCTTTTTTAACAAATTTTTTGCATTTTTATCAAAATACATGGAATTATAACCAAACAATAAAATTTTCTATCAAATTTTCGAGATGGAATTAAGAATTTTCAACAAAAAGTTAAATTTTCAACTTGTAAATATGAATTATCAAAAAACTTGAAACTCAATCAAAACAGCTTAATTTTTTTACCAAAAAGGGTTAAATTTTTATAGCAAGAGATCCATTTTTAAATTTTATTCGATTTGATTTTTATCAAAATAGTTAAATGAACAACCAAACAGGTGGACTTTCAAACAAAAGAGAAGAATTTCAACCAATAACTATGACTTTTTAACAAATTTTTTTATTTTTCCTCAAAATAAATACATTTTCAACCAAATAATTCAATTTTCTATCAAATTTTCCAGCTGAAATTAAGAATTTCCTGCAAAACATTTGAACTTTTAACTTGGAAATATGAATTATCAAAAAATTGAAACTCACTCAAAACCGCTTAATTTTTTACCAAAAAGGGTGAAATTTCTATAGAAAGAGATTCATTTTTAAACCATAAGAACAAATGATGAACAAAATAGTAAAATTTCCAAGCAAAAAAAAAAAATTTTTTAGAAAACATATTATTAGCCTGATACGTATTTTCAAACGAAATAAAATGAATTTTAAACAAAATAGTTGAATTAACGACCAAGCAGTTGGACTGCCAACCAAAAAAGACAAATTTTCAACAAATTTTGTTTTTTGTTTTTATTTTAAAAGACAGTTAAATTTAAAGAAAAAGTACATTTTCACCCAAGAAGTGAACAACATAGTTAGATTTTCAATTAAACAAAAACAAATTCTAGTCAAAAAAGCAAAAGAAGTTTAGTCAAATCGTTAAATTTGAAGCCAAAAAAGTGAATTTTTTAAAATGCATATTATTAGACTAAAAAGTTTTATTTTAAAACAAAACAAAATTAATTTTTAACAAAATAGTTGCATTAACAATCGAACAGTTAAACTTTTCAACAAAAAAGACAAATTATTTAGAAGCCAGTTGAATTTAAAGAAAAAATTAATTTTCAATTAAGAATTATGACTTTTTAACCAATTTTTTTATTTTTTATAAAAATAGATAGATACATTTTCAACCAAATAATTAAATTTTATTTCAAATTTTCCAGCTGAAGTTAAGAATTTTCTACAAAACAGTTGTATTTTCAACTGGGAAATATGAATTATCAAAAAATTTAAGACTGAATCAAAGCAGCTTAATTTTGTACTAAAAAGGGTGAAATTTCTATAGAAAGAGTTGAGTTTTCATACAAAAAAAAAATGAATTCTCAACAAAATAGTAAAATTTTCAATTAAAAAAAGGTCTAGTCTTAAAAGAAACATTTTTTAATTCAATTAAATTTTCAAACCAAAACGTTAATTTTTTAGAAGACAAATTATCCTGAAAAGTTGAATATTCAACAATAAATTTAATTTTTAACTTAATAGTTGCTTTAACAACTACGCAGGTGGTCTTTCAGCCAGAAAAGAAGAATTTTCAACAAAATAGATAAACTTTTAATCAAATAATTGAATTTTCATGCCAAAAAGACAAATTATTTCAAAGAAAGTTGAATTTAAAGAAAAAATTAATTTTCAATTTAAAATTATGATTTTTTTTACCAAAAAAGGGTGATATTTTTATAAAAAGAGTTGAATTTTTAAAACAAAGATATAAATAATCGACAAAATAATTTCAAATTCAAGAAAACAGACAAACTTTTAACAAAATGGTGAAATTTTCGTTCCGAAAAGACAAATGATAAAAAGACAGTTTCATTTAAAGAAAAAATTCATGTTCAATTAAGAAGTATCCCTTTTTAACAAATTAGTTGATTTTTTACAAAACAGTTGAATTTTTTACTCGGAAATACGAATTATTCACAAATTTAAGAATAAATCAAAACAGCTTAATTTTTTACCAAAAGGGGTGGAATTTCTATAGAAGGAAATGCATTTTTAAATCATAAAGACGAATGCTGAACAACATACTTCAATATTCAATTTTTAAAAATAAATAAATTTTCTAGTCAAGAAAGCAAAAGAATTTTAGTCGAATCGTTAAATTGTCAAGCAAAAACAAATGAATTTTTAAGAAGACAAATTATTATTAGCCTGTAAAGTTTAATTTATAACAAAAAAAATCGTTAACAAAATAGTTGCATTAACAACCGAACAGTTTAACCAAATAGTTCAATTTAGAGAGAAAAATAATTTTCAACCAATAATTATGACTTTTTAAAAAAATTGTTTAATTTTATATCAAAATACATACATTTTTAACCAGATAGTTGAATTTTATATCTAAGTGTTGAATTTCCGAGCCGAAACTAAGAATTTTTTCTAAAAACTGTTAATTTTTCAACCTGGAAATGTAAATTTTTGTCAAGAAATTTAAGTCTCAATCAAAATAGAATTATTTTTTTACCAAAAATGGTAAAATTTCGATAAGAGTTAAATTTTTTAAATAACAAAACGATGAATTATCAACAAAACAGTTTAATTTTTAATAAATAAATTTCGAGTTAAAAAGGAAAAAGGATTTAATCAAAAATCTAATTGTAGAATTTTCAAGTCTGAAAACAATTAATTTTGAATTAAGAAGTATGCCTTTTTAACAAATTTTTTGATTTCTTATCAATTTACATACATTTTCAACCAAATAATTAAATTTTCTATTAAATTTTCCAGCCGAAACTAAGAATTTTCTAGAAAAGAGTTGACTTCTCAACTCGGAAATATGAATGAACAAAAAATTTGAATCAAAAATTAAATTCAACTCAATCAAAACAGCTCTATTTTGTAACCATAAAGATTATTCAACAAAATTCAACAAAATGGTTAAATTTTCAATTAAAAAAAAATTTTGTTTAGTCAAAAAAGCAAAAGAATTTTAATAAATCGCTAAATATTTCAAACACTTTTTTTGTCGTTTACTTCAAAAGACAGTTAATTTTGAAAAAAAGTAAATTTTCATCGAAATAATTCAATTCTGCACCAAATAATAAAATTTGTAATAAAAAAAAAAGATCCGAGCCCTGAAATAATTATATTTTTTTTTAATTTTAAATATCGCTGACAGGTCTGTATTACAGATCCTCTGATCTCTCGTCCCTCTTACATTGAAAATTCTCGACTGAATAAATTTAAACGAGAGAAAAAGTTTTCACTTGGCTGTGTTATTGCAGCATAATCTTGAGGAAGTATTGGCTTCTATAATGAAATGGAGAGAGGCATTTGTGGAAGCTTTAGAAACTTTGCGTGCGAGTTTAGCTGAAAAAAACGGACGTCCTTTCAGTACGAGCGATGTTTTAAAATTACTGTCAATTCCAAACAGTATAGTCAACTTTTCCGAGGAGGAAAATGATTATATTTTCCCGAAGCTTTAATTTATAAGTAAATAGTATTATTTTCTAAGCCACAAAATCAATTTCTTCATAGGTGTACATTAATTAATTAATATTTTCGTAGGAAGAAAGTACAGAAGAGTTAATTATTTATGTGTTAATTACTTAATTAAAGATATATTTATATATAACTATGTAAATTATTTAGATTATTATTTTACTAACAGGGATTGTGTGAAATACACAAGAAATACATTTCCTCTTTGATATCAGATTATTTTTATTTATATTTTTTTTACAGAAAACCTACTTTTAATAAAAGAGAATTAATATTTGTGAGGCCTAAATGGATGCTCGGGATCGAAGAGTTTTGGATCGTGAACGTATTCGATAATTTTCGTCATAAACGGCATGAAACCTGAAAAACAAATATAAATTTTTTATAAATTATTGTAAATTGCGTAGAGGAGTTTAATTTTCAACTAAAAAATATGAATTTTCAACCAAAAATGTAATATTTATTACTAAAAGGCTACAAAATGAACTTCAATATTTAATTTAAATTTTTTTTAACTTATAAGTTAAATTTTCAGTTAACAAAATTAATTTTATTTAAAGTAATAATTTTTTTTAAATAAAAATGATGAATCTTCAACTAAAGCAGTTTTATTTTCAGCCCAAAATGTAGTATTTTCAACTCGAATGATTAATTTTCAACTGCAATACTTAAATTTTTAAACAAGAAGTATAATTGTCCACCAAAAGGCGAATTTTCAACAAAATACATATATTTTTAGCAAAATAGTTGAAATTTGAATTCAGACAGATACATTTTTTACGAAAAAATGGGATCGTTAAATTTTTTAGCATAATATTTTTATTTTCAACCAAAAAATTAATTTCTAGCCAAAATGATAAATCGCCAGGCAAAAAATGAATTTTTAAACAATTCATTTGATTTTCAATAGAGACAATTCATTATCTACTAAAAAGACAACTTTTTCATAAAATACAAGAATTTTCAATAAAAAAAATAAACAAATTTTCGACCAAAATTGGAATATTTACATTTTCAGATAAAAAATTAATTGTTGAACCCGAAAAAGCAAATTTTCAACATAGTATTTAAATTTTTAAGGGAAGAAATTAATTTTTTACCAAAAAAAAGGATTTTCCAAATAATAAGAATAATTTTTTAACAAAAAAAGACCTATTTTCAACAAAAAATATAGATTTTAAAACAAATTTTTAACGAAAGAATCGTTGGCCTAGAAAAAAAGTTTTAAACAAATAGTTTGATTTTCATTTTAAAAGATTAATTTTCAAATAAGGGGATTACTTTTCTATAACAAAAAGATGATCATCATTCATAAAAAAAGCGGAAGAGTTAAATTTTTAATTAGAAAAGTGATTTTCAACAAAAAACGGTGATTTCAATTAAATCGCTTAATTTTCAATAAAAAAATAATTTAAAATTAAAATGGTAAATCGTCAGTCAGAAAATGATTTTGCAACCAAAGAAGTGAATTTTCCATCAAAAAGAATATTTTTTTACTATCAGATACAAATTTTCAACAAAATACGTGAATTTTGAAACAAAAATAATTTTTTTTCAACCAGAGAGATTAATTTACAAACAAAAATATGAGATTTTAAACGATAAAAAGATGATTTTTAATAAATAATATGAATTTTCAAACAAATAATATTATTTTCAATTAAAAATTAAAAATTTTGCAACAAAAGTGGATACATTACATATATTCAATTCAAAAACGTACATTTTTAACAAGAAAGATGAATTTTTTATGCAAGAAGATGAATTTTCAACCAAGAAGATTAATTTCTACAAAAATATTGTTATGTTTTTTAATTATACTATTATTTAGCTTACAATGTGTAATTCAACAGTTTTTTACTTAAAAAATTTTTCATTTAAAATTTGTATTTCTAAGCTTACATTTTTAATTTAAAGAATTTTTAAATGCTTTCTTAAAGACTCGAACAAGCAAAAAATAAAAGCCTTTGATGTTAAAAATTTTGGATAAAAAACATTTTTATTTAATAAATAAATAAATTTTTTTAAATTTATCTGCACTTTAAGTAATAAAAAGTGAACAAAAACGATTTGATTACAAAACGATTTTAAATTAGTTCAAAATTTAAGAATTTTCAGATTTTAACGTTAAAACTTAAACTGTTTCAATTTGAAAGTCTTAGTCATTAAACAAATGTAAAAGTGTGACTGAAAGTTTATAAATTATTTTCAACTTGAAAATAACGTCATAATAATATATTCTTAATTAAAGGATTTTATTAAATTGAGACCAAATTGAAACCAAATATTCAAAATGATTTAACTGAATTGTTTGACATAGAAAACCTGGAATCGTTAAAATTTCGAAGAGCCTTTTAAACTTTGAACGTTACAGTTTTAATTGTTGTATTTGAAAAATGCTTAATTTTTAAGTGGAATTTAAAAATTTTGATGTATAATTTACAAACAAACATTTGTAGAAAAAATTTCAGTAATTTTAAGAGATATTTAGGAATTTTCAAAAGATTAAAAATAATCATGGAAATTTTAGAAAGTTTTCTTAAAATGTTCTAAAATCTTTTTTGAAAATTTTGTTTAAATCTTTGAAAAACTTTTTAAATATTCTCTTAAAATAATCTAATTTTTTTAGTTTGAAAAAATTGTTTGTTCTGAAAAAATTTCCAAAATTATTTAAAATTTAATACCAATTTAAAACAACTTCTAGATTTCTCAAGATTTTGAAATAAAATTTTAAAGCTATCCAAGGATGTTTAAACAATTTAAAAAGAAAATAATTGAATTTCTAATTTAAGAAGTGGTTAGTTAAAAATGTTCAATTTTTCAATATTTAATATTTCTAGCTTAAAATTCCTTAAAATTATATAATTTTGAAAATTTTAAAGTTCATTGAGAGATTTTTTTAATTAGAGCATTGAAAATGATAAAATAGAAATATATTTTTTTATATTGAAAAATGTGAGTACCTTCAATTTTATTGAAGGTGAAAAATGATAAAAAGAGATGAATTTTTAACTAAAATTATGAATAATATTTTTCAACAAAACAAACATGTTTTCAAGCAAAATAGTTCAAGTTTCATCTGGAATAGTTAAATTTTCGTTCCAAAAAGTTGAATTTAGAACGAAAAATATAGTAGTTTATATTTAAACCAAAAAAGACTCATTTTTAGTGAAAAACAGTTGAATTCAACCAAAAAAGACTACTTTTCAACATGAGAAAATTGTCAAAAGTCGAGAAAATTTCCTGATTTAAAGAACAACTTATTAAACTGACTTATTAATTGACAACTCATTAAACTTATTAAATAAAATAATTAATTATTAAAATTGGTTTTAGAATTTATCTCTTTTTGTAGAAATATAATCCTTTTGGGTTAAAAGTGCAAATTGCTGTTAAAAAATTAATCTGTTTCGATTAAAAATTGAACTTTTTTGTACAAAATTCGCATTTTTGACACGAAAATTCAAAGATTTGGTAGAAAATATAACTATTTCGTTTAAAATTTATGTATTTTTTTTAAATACATTTTTTTGGTAAAAAATAAAATTTCTTGTATTAAAAATAGAACTCCTAGGTTGAAAATTCATCTTTTTAGGTTGAAACTTAAACTTCTCGGTTGAAAGTTACACTATTTCCTTGAAAGTTCATTTTTTTAAGATTCACATTTTTGTTAGAAATTATTTTTTTTTAGTTTAAAATTAATTTTTTTTAATGAAGATTGAACTATTTTGTTAAAAATAAAAAATAAAATAGTATGAAATACAAATATTTGGTACAAAATTAAACTATTTTGAGGAAATTTTTTTTTTTTTATTAAAAAATAAGTCTCCGCAATGAAAATTTAAGAACTTCAGTTTTGAAAAAAGTATATACTAAAAATGAGTAAAATAAATTTAGAGAAAAATCGTATCCATTTTTCAAACTATCTGGTTGAAAATGTATGTAATTTATTTAAAGTTCTTTTTTGGTAGAAAAATGATGTACTTTGTTGAAAATTTGTCTTTTCTGGCCAAAAATTAATCTTCTTTCTTAAGAAATTAACAATTTGGTAAAAAAAAAAATATATTTTGTTGATAAATCATCATTTTTGTCAGAAAGTTCACCTTTTTGACTGAAAATGTAACTATTTGATCGAAAGACTGCTTTGTTAAAATTTGACCTTTTTGGCTGAAAAATTCAACATTCTGGATGAAATTTTTTTTCTTTATTGAATGAAAACTAGTTTTTCTATTGAAAATTAATTGTCAATGAATATTTAACTACGTTGATTTTTAAAAATGAATACAAACTAAAACTTAAGCTAATAAAATTTGGACCAACTTCATACCTATTGTTCAAAATATTTAGTTGATAAATTTACGTATTTTGTTGATTATTCGTCTTTTCCAGTTGAAATTTTTTTTTTCTTGAAAATTCAACATTTTTTTTATATAGAAAATTAATCTTCTCGGTTGAAAAATCATCTTTTTGATTGAAAATTTAACTATTTTTGATTGAAAATTTATCTATTTTCTTTAAAGCTAATCATTTCGACTTGAAAATTCAACGTTTTGCACGATTTTTTTTCTTTATTAACTTGAAAATATTTTTGAGTTGAATGTTCATCATTTTTATTTTAAAATTGATCTGTTTTGGAAGAAACTTCATCTTTTTTGGTGAAGAATCTAGAATAAAAAAAATTATATTAAACAAAAGAGTTTAACTTTTAACCAAGTAATTAAATTTGAATTCCAAAGAATTTTAATTCTGATTGAAAAATGCAGTAGTTAATATTTGTTTGGTTGAAGGTTTAGAATTAATTTTTTCAATTAAAATTTCGCTATTTTGTTGAAAATTCAATTTTTTGATAGAAAATTAATGTTTTTGGTTTGAAAATTTATCTCTTTCTATAGAAATTTAATCTTTTTCTGTTCAAAATTAACTTTGTTTTATTTTTTTGTTTAAGATTTACATTTTCGAGACAAAAATTGAACTGCTTTGTAGAAAATTCTTATTTTCGGTTCAAAAATTCAACAATTTGGTAGAAAATTTAACTATTTGGTTGAAAATTTACGAATTCTGTTGAAAATCCACCTTTTTAGGTTGAAAATTAAATTCCTTTATTGAAAGTTGAACTACTTTCTTAAGTTATTTTTTTTTCGTTTAAAAATTTATATTTTAGTTAAAAAATTGCTGTTTTTTCTTTTGTTTAAAATTTGATTATTTAACAGAAAAGTCGTATTTTTGGCTTGGAAATTCAACAATTTGGCACAAAATTAAACTGTTTGTAGAGAACTAGTTTTTTTATTGAAATTTTTTCTCAATGAAAATTTAACTACTTTGTTCATGAAAAATAAATATAAAATAAAAATCAAGCAGATAAAATTTGGACTGACTACATAATATCTATTGTTCAAACTATTTAGTTGAAAATGTATGTATTTTATTGGAAATTCGTACTTTCTAGCTGAAAAATAATCTTCTTTCTTGAAAATTCAACTTTTGGTTAAAAATGTATGTATTTTGTTAAAAATTTATATTTTCTTAGAAGAAAATTAGTATTCTTAGGTGAAAAATTCGTCTTTTTGATTGAAAATGTATCTGTTTTCTTGAAAGCTGATCAAAATTTCTTAAAAATTCAACTGTTTGGCTAAAAACTGATGCATTTGTTGAGAATTTATCTTTTTTTTAATGAAAATTAACCTTTTTAGTTAAAAATTCATCTTTTTTATTAAAAATTTAACTATTTGGTTAAAAAATTATGTATTTTGTTGCGATTTTATTTTTTTGGAAGAAAATTAATTTTCATAGTTGAAAATTTAACTATTTTTTTTTTAAATTTATCTGTTTTCTTGAAGGCTGATCATATTCGCTTGAAAATTCAACATTTTGTATGAATTCTTTTCCTTTATTGACTGGAAAATATTTCTTAGTTGAATATTTGTCATTTTCATTTTAAAATTGATCTATTTTGGTAGAAACTTCATGTTTTTTGGTGAAGATTTTGGTAGAGGAGTCATATGACATATATTTTTTTTAACTAAACTGCATTGTTAGTTGATAAAAAACAAAAAATTTCATTTTTTCAAAATAGAAAAGAAATAGTGAAAACTCTAAAAAAAATTAAACTAGTGTGAATAACCTGTTGAGTCCGAGGCCTGCTGTTTATGAGCAAAAGCATTCTAAAAATTAGTTTACTAACCACAAGCCTGGGCCTTGCGAATTTCATTTTCGACCTTATTTTGCTTCAATTGACATAAGCCGGTAATGTTGCTTCCATAAATTCTGCCCGTGTAACGGCTTTGAAATTGGGAAAGCAAACGGACATTTTTGTAGTCTGGTTCAATATTATATTTGCACAAAATGCATTTTTCCTTCTTCTTTTCAAATGGATTCTTCTCAAGTTCGATTGGCTGAAAAAAATCAATTTTTAGGGAGCGTCCATTAATTATGTATTTAAAAAAAAATTTTAAATATATGCTTTTTAAATATGCTAATCAACACATATTTTGGACGAAATTATTTTGCAAATTTTATATTTATATCGGTCAAAAGTCTAAAAAATTTCATGTATATTTTCGAAATCTTATGCCTTATGAGACCCCTTGGAATCTTTGAAATCCCCTTAAAATTCATTAAAATCTTTAAAAACTGTGGAAATCTTTCCAAATGTCTTAAAAATATATTAAGATCCCCGAGAATCTCTTAAAATCCGTTAAAATCCTATAAAATCTTTTCAAATTTTGCAATATCCCCAAAAAGCTTTTGAAATCTTTTTCAATCCCTTCAAAATTTAAAATCTCATAAAAATCCTCTGATATCTTTAAAAATTTGTGAAAATACTTAGGTAAAATGTTTTAAAATCTACTGAAATCCCGTGAGTTATTTTGAAATATTTTAAAATCCCTTAAAATCCTCTAAAGCTGTGAAAAACCTTGAAATTGTTTAAGATCTTCAAAATCTGGTAAAAGTCCCTGAACAGGGTGGCCAGTATTTTTTAAATTGTTGGCTTAATTTATCATTTTAGACGCTTTCCATTCAAAAATAGTAATTATTTAAAAAAAATATTATGGTTGAAATTATTTAAATTAAAATTAATTTCCAGAATGACAAATAATTCGAAAGGAAAGTTTGAAGTTTCACATGTTTTAATTTTTCAGTTAAAATTGAATTGTTTGAATTTTGGAAATTATAATTATCATTTTAGAAATGATTAATTTTTAAGCAAGCCATTAAATTGTTTTTAGTTTTCGATGAAGTTCCTATTCGTTTAAGTTTCAACTTTTTCGCAGTAGAAATTTTTCATTAAAAATTTTTTTTTAATTTAAAATGACTATTTATTTTGAAATTTTTTTTAGAATTCGAAAGTTTATCATTTTTAATGCTTTCAATTTCGGCTTAGAAATTATACAGTTCAATTCCTTTCACTAATGAAACTGTTTAAAAATATATATATATTAAAAAATTAATATATTAAATTGTTAACAAAAAAATATATTTTTTTACAATTTAATTATGAAAAGGAGTTGAACTGTATAATTTCTACGCCGAAGTGCTAAAAATCAATTAATTTTATTCTGAATTGAAGAATCACGAAATTGAATACTTTTTAAATTATTAAAAAATTAAAATGAATTGTATTATTTATAATTAAAAACGTTAAAAATTAAATAATTTAAAAATTAGAAACTTTTGAATTATAATAAAACTCTAAATAAATAGTATTTTTAAATAAAAACCGTTAAAAATGAAAAATTTCTACTCTGGAAAGTTGAAACTTAAACGAAAGCGAGCTTCATTGAAAACGAAAAAGGAAATTTAATGGCTCAAAAATTATTAATTTTTAAGTTGCTCATTATAATTTCGAAAATTTAACCAAATTAATTTTAATTGCAAAATCAAAACCTGTGAAAGGGAAAAATACAAAATTTAGCATCCAACATGAAAACTCAGAACTCTAAAATTGTTAGCATTTAGAATTACCGAAAATTGTTCAGTTACTGATATATCAATTTCAGATAATTTAATTTTTCTCTTTTTTCTATTTTAAACTCAATTATACATTTTTCAGCTTCAAATAAACCGGGAAATGACCAGGAATTTTGAGACCGGGGAAAACCGGAAAATCACACTGCATTTATTTTTTGACTCGGAACATTAATTTCAACCGTTATTTAAATAATTTTTGAAATTGTGATTTTTATAAATTATTATATCATTTAGTTTAGAATGCTTGATTCGAAAATCTTTCACTTTAAAAATTTTCCATTTTAGATTTTTAATTTTTAAGCATATGCTTTAATTTAAAGAATTTAAAAATGCAGTTTTAAAGGTTAAAAAAAATTATAAGTTTTTAAAATCGAAGAATTTTTTAATAAAAAACAGAGTGGCTGCCGGACCGGAAAACTGGGAATTTTACGAATTTTTAGAAGAAAAATCTGCCCAAGTTTGATTTTAACAGTTTTAAAAATAATTAAAGTGCAGTTTTGAAGATTTAAACAATTAAAAATAAAAAGAATTTGAATTTGAATTTTTTTTATAAAAAACAGTTTTATTGTATCTTATTTTTTATATTAAATTTAATAAATAAATTTATTAATATATTAATTTTTGTAGCCATTAAAAAATGTAAACGTGCGTTTTACTATTTTCAACTCGAAAATAAATCCATAATAATAATAGTCATAATTGAAGGTTTCTTGTTATTTAAAATATTGCGAGACTAAATTATTTAATTTTTAACCCATTTAATTTGAAATTTCTTAATGTAAAAAAAAGTATTTCATATTTAGCAATATTTCACTGTTCATTTAAGACGAGTAAGTTGAAAACAAATATTTAAGAGAAAACAATTTGAAACTGAATTGTTTTATATAGAAAGCTTTGAATCTTTAGATTTTCAAAGAACCTTTAAACTTTTAGCGGTAGAATTTCAATTTTTCCATTTAAAAAGTGTTTAATTTATAAGTGAAATTGTTAAATTTTGATACATAAATAACAATTGAACACTTATTATTTGTAGAAAAAAATTGAGTAATTTTAAGAGATATTTAGAAGTTTTGAAAGGATTCAAAATTAATTAAAAACTTGTAATTACTTCAAATAATTTAAACGAAGTGTGTTAACATTTTTTTCTGAACTTCGAAATAAATTTTTAAATTAATCGAAATTTCCTTACAATTTTTGAAAAACCTGCAAATTAAAACAAAAATCCATCAAATCTTCCATAATTTTTCAAAGTGAAAAATCATTTTCAATTTTCCTAAGAATCTTAAGAAATTTTTTTATTCGTTTGAAGTCTTTCACAATTCTTAAAAAAATTCTAAATTTTTTGTTTGAAATCTGCAAAAATCTAAATTTTATTTTTAATTCGGATGTAAGTATTTCAAATTATTTCAAGTTCTAAATTTAATTCGAATATTTTTAAAACCTCTAAATATCTCTTAATATTTTTACAAATAATAAGTGTTCTATTCTTATTTATAAATTAAAATTAAATTTTTCCTTAAATTTGCAGGATTTTCTAAAAGTTACAGAAAAATTCAATTCATTTTGAAATATATTTAAAAGTTCCGGAAAAAAAATCAAAAATTATTTTAAATTTGGAAACATTTTAAACCACTTCTAGATTTCTCAAGATTTTGAAATAAAATTTTAAAGCTTTTAAAGGATGTCTAGGCTATTTAAAATAAAAATAATTTAACGCCTAATTTAAGAACTGTTAAGTTAAAAAAATTATTTTTTCAATTTTTAATGTGTCTAGCTTAAAATTACCTAAGATGAGTTTGAAATTTTTTAAAGTTTATGGCTTGATTCTTTAATTTAAACTATTGAAAATTTTAACGTGGATTTATATTTTTGGAACTTTATCTGAATCTTTGAAATCTATAATTGATCAAAGTTATAAAATTTGCAGTTTATTTGTATTTCATTTAAGATTGTTCAATTGAAAAGTGTTACTACCTTCCATTTGGTACGTGTTAATTTTTGACAATTTGAATACACAATTTTTGAATTGAAAAACTTTTAAACTTTAATTTTAAAAGTTTGGAATTCAAGGGTTCCAATTTGAATGCTTTAATTTGCTGTTTATTACTTTATATGGAAAAATGTTTAGAATATAGTATTATTTTTAAAATGTCATTGGCCGTGAAAAATGATTGCGAACCGGGCTTTTTAATTCAAAATTACTTCATATTTACATCTAAAATTATTCAATTCGAAACTATGAAGTCTTTTATTATGAAATTTTTAAATATTCAATAGCGGAATTGTTCTGACACGTTGAATATTTTAATTTGAAACTGTAATATTGTTAAATTGAATTGACATTCAAAACGGTTGGATAGATTATTATTTTTGCTAAAAAATGTAATTTTTGTAAATAAAAATCACTGTCATTTTCACTGTTCAAAATTGCAGAATTTTTAATACTGCGAGAAATATTAAGAAGCTTTAAAGTAAAATTATTCTAAACAATGTGAAAACTATATGATTTTTAATTGGAAACTATCCTGCTGAAAAGCCATTCAGGTCCATTACAATATCTAAAAAACGATAAAAATCCTTGAAATTCCGTATTTATTTTATAAATCTTATGAGATCCCTTGGAATTTTTTAAATCTCTAAAATTAATTCAAGTTTTTTTTTAACTGTATTGAAATCCATTAAAATTAACTAAATGTCATTAAAAATCCTTTATAATATTCGAAAATCCATTGAAATCCCGTTAAATCTTTTAAAATCCTCTAAACCTCGAAGTGGAACTCTTGAATTTGAAACTTTTAAAACTGAAGATTATTTTTTAATTCCAAATTTTTATATTTAAATGCTTAATAATTTACATGTGAAAATGGAAGGTACTAACACTTTTCAATTGAATAATTTAAAATAAAATGCAGATAAACTGCTAAATTTAGAATGTTTAACTTCTATAAATTATAGAGTTCGAATATTCAGATTTTAAGAATTTTAAATTAGATAAAAATCCAAATCAATAAATTTCCACATTATATCATTTTAATCAATTTTATTTTATAAATATTGAAAATTAAAAGGTTATATTTTATTTATCAACTGAACACTTCTTGAATTAAAAGTTAAATTATTTTATTTTAAATCGTTTGGAAATTCTTAAAAAGTTTCAAAATTTGATTTCAAAATCTTGAAAAATCTACATATTGTTTGGCAGTTTTAAAAATTTAAATTTTTTCAAAACTCCTAAATATCTTTTTAAATGATTCGCATTTTTCTAAAATTAAAAAAAAATCATGCCAAATTTAAAAAAAAATCCTTACAATCCTCCAAATTCAGTTTTCATAATTTTGTAAATTATTTTGTAAATCTTTTTGAATATTCTCTTAAAATTCATTTTTCAAAATAAAACATGATGCTTCTAAATTTTGTATACGAATAGCCGGATTTTGTCGGTACATGTCGAAATTTCGTTTGAAATATTTGAATTCATTTCAAATTCTAATTCAATTTTCAATTTTTTCAACAAATAATAAGTGTTATATTGTTATTTAGACATCAAAATTCAATAATTTTATTTTTGATTTACAATTACTAATTTTAAAGAAACAGTCAGATATTTCTAAATATCAAGTAATTGTTCTTTTTCTCAATTAAAAAGTTTCAACGTGAATGAATTAAAATGGAATATTTTAGAATGAAATAATGTTCGAAATTTAATAAAAGCCTTTAATTTTTAATACATTATTTTGAAGTTTAATTTTTAACGTTAAAATCTGGAAATTCTATAAATGTGAACTGACTCAGCGAATCATCTTCGTCTCGTAAAATCAATTATTATTTATTTTTAAAATCTTAAAGTACAATGCAATTTCAAAAATCATTAATTTATATTCACAGTTGATAAACTAAAAAGGTTTTTTTATCCAAAATCTTCCATTTTAAACGCTTCTAATTTTATATGTTTTAGTCTTTGAAGCTGCATTTTAGAATCCTTTTAATTGAAATGTAAAGTTAAAAATTAAAAATCTAAAATGTAAATTTTTGAATTCAGCATTCTAAACTGAATGATAAATTTATAAAAAATTGATAAAAAATGATTGAAAAAATAACAATTCCACTAATTAGTTTAAAAAACGTTGAATTCTAAATTGAACATTTTTTTTATAGATTGCAAAATTCTCACTAAAAAAATAAATTCACTGTTATTTCCCGGCAAAATTATATAAATCTCATTAAAATCGCCTAATATTTTTCGAAATTTCCTAAAAATTCTTTAAAATCCGTAAAATCTCTTAGAATCACTCAAACTCGAATCCTTCAAAATTACGTAAAATATTGCGATTACGAGATCTCTTGAAATCTTGGAAAGCCCTGAAAAATTAATTGAAATCTTAAAAATCCGTAGGAATCATTTTAAATATCTTGAAATTTTTTTCAAAAAAAGATATTTTCAAATTCATTCAAATATCTCAAAATCCTTTATATTAATCAGGAATTCTATGAAATTTTGTTTAATTTTCTTTAAATTCTCTAAACTCTGTGGATATACTTTGTAATATATTAAAATCTCTTAAAATCCTTTGAAATATCATGAAATCTTGTTTACAGTAAAAATAATCAATACATTTTTTATATATCGACTAAAAAATATAATAATCTTTCGTAAAAAGGGGTGAAATGGGTCTAAAATTTCCAAAATTCTTGCGTAATTAATGGACCTATTTTATTCTAATCGAAACCATAATTTTATTGGAGTAATTCCTTATGGATTTACTTTTTCAGATACCGGAAGTGAACGAAGAACGATCCGGAGAAAAAAAAACGTGAAGTAGGTTTATGTTTGTAAAGTTTATACGGATTTACTCTCAGTGTGGATATGAGTCCGTGTTTCGAATTACGTTTCTCTTAA
This sequence comes from Belonocnema kinseyi, assembly GCF_010883055.1. Classification (NCBI taxonomy): domain Eukaryota; kingdom Metazoa; phylum Arthropoda; class Insecta; order Hymenoptera; family Cynipidae; genus Belonocnema; species Belonocnema kinseyi. The sequence goes on from NC_046660.1 coordinate 50,757,614, forward strand.
TATTATAATTCTGAATCATTGTTATACTATAAGGTATTTAAATGTTATTAAATTTATCTACAAAAATACATACAGCGTCTTCCTGTTGCGCATTTGTGATTTCGATTTTTATATCCTTCGAATAAGCGCGCGATGATCCGGAAATTGTACCTACAATTTTGAACGGAAATATTGATATTAAAATATTTCTGTATTATTTATCAAATTTTATTGTTTAAAATTTGAACTTAAATACATTTTTAAATCTCTGGGACTACTAAAACATCCCGAAATAGAAAATTTTCGAAATGATAAAATTGCCGAAATATAAAAATCCCGGCTTGGAAAATTCATAAATTATAATATTATAAAATTTGCAAATTTCCGAATAATAAAATTCCCAATACTGTAAAATTTTCGAATAATAAAATTGCGGAAAGTTTATAATGTTACCAAAATTGAAAATTTCCGATAAAAAATTGACGAATTGAAATGACTGCATAATCCCGAAAAATAAAATTCCCGCATTGGAATACCCCGGAAATAATAAAATTACCGAAGAAAATTTCTTAATTGCAAAATTCTTGAACAATAAAATTTCCCTACAATTTATAACATTATATTACTGAATTAAAAAATTCCTTAATAATAAAATCTGCGACAGAAAAGTGCTGAAATATAAAATACACGAACTGAAAAATTCCCGAACTTAAAACAATTAATTTTTTTTACAAACTTTATTTGCTAAAAATACAATAATCAAATATTTGTATTAAAAAATTAAATTTCAAACTATCTAAAATTATTTTTTGAATTTAAAATAACAATAACTAAAAAAATTTGTATCTAGAAATATTTTTTTTCAATTATTTCAAGAACTTTAGGCATCCAAAATAATTGTTTGGTTGATAAAAATACTTGATTATTAAATTCTTAATAAATATACAAGTTATCAAGAAAATTTTTGTAATTTTTTGAATTTGGGATTTTTCAGTTAGAATATTCGATATTTCAGCACTTTTCTGTTGGAAATTTGATTATTAAGGAATTTTAAACTTCAGTAATATTATAATCTGTCGGGATCTTTATTATTCGTTCATATTATAAACTGCTGGGAAATTTCATTATTCAAGAATTTTCCAATTCAGGAATTTTATTATTCCGGAGTTTTCCAATGCTGGAAGTTTATTTTTCGGGATTTTGCAGTCATTTCAATTCGGAAATTTTTTATCGGAAATTTTCAATTTTGGTAATATTATAAACTTTCCGGAATTTTATTATTCGAGAATTTTACAGTATTAGGAATTTTATTTTTCGTGATTTTCGGTCTTTCAAATTCGGAAATTTTCGCTCGGAAATTTTATTTTTCGGGAATTTACAAATTTGATAATATTATAATTCGGGAATTTTATTTTTCGTCATATTTCAGTTGCCCGTTTGAAATTCGGGAATTTTCAAATTCAATCATAAAATATTTTTATCAACCACAAAATTAGTTTGGATGCCTAAAGTTCTTGAAATAATTGAAAAAAATGACTGAATGAACTTTTTTTTCTCAGTTATTGTTATTTTAAATTCAAGAAATAATTTTAGAAACTTGAAAAATTGTTAATTTAATTTTTTAATAAAAATATTTGATTACTGTATTTTTAGCAAATAAGGTTTATAAACAATTTTTTTAATTGTCTAACTGAAAAATCACCACAAAAAATGCAGACTAAATTTCCCGACATAAAATTGCCGATTACAATATCCAAATATACACATCACCAAAAATTATTTTTAATATTTGAAGTTTCTAAAATTATTGCTTAAAATTAAAATATAATAAATGAAAGAAAATGTCATTCGGAAATATTCTTTTTCAATCATTGTTATTTTTAATTTAAACAATAATTTTGAAGACTTAAATATTTGATTATTGTATTTTTAATAAATAAATAATTGTAAAAAATTTAATTATTTAAATTAGAAAAGTTTATAATAAAATTCTCCACATAAAATTGCCGAATACAATAATCAAATATTTTGATCAACAAAAATTATCTTGGATGTTTAAGTTTTTAAAATCATTGCTTTAATTTAGAATAATAATAACTGACAACAATTTTTCATCCCGGGATATATTTTGTCAATTATTGTTATTTTAAATTCAAACAATAATTTTAAATAAATAAATAATAATAAATAATAATTATAAAAAAATCGGGAAACTTCTTCTTACAATAAAAATTGCCAAACACAATAATCAAATATACTTATCAACAAAAATTATTTTTAATTTGTAAAGTTTTTAAAATTACTGCTTAAAATTGAAATAACTGAAAAAAAATTGCATCCAAAAAAATATTTTTATCAATTATTGTTATTTTAAATTTGAACAATACTTTTAAAGACTAAATTATTTGATTATTGTATTTTTATTAAATAAATAATATTATAAACTGTCAGGATTTTTGTTATTCGAGAAGAAGGCGACCGAAAAATTAAAAAAAAAAACAGTCACGAATAATCAATCTCTCGACAAAAAATTGCCGAATACAATAATCAAATATGTTTTTCAACAAAAATTATAGTTAATGTTTAAGTTTCCAAAATTATTGCCATAATTAAAAAAAAAAAAAAAAAACTGAGAAAAAATTTTCATCGAGAAATATATATTTTTTAAAATAATTGTTATTTTAAATTCAAACAATAATTTTAAAAACTTCAAACCTTCAAAATAATTTTGGTATACAAATATTGTATTATTGTATTTTTAATAAATAAATCATTAAAACATTATTAATAAATAATATTGATTAAAAAAACAAAGTTTTTAATGGTTTAAACTCGGGAATTAAAAGTGTCGGATATTTTATAATTCCGCAATTTTTTGTGGTGAATTTTATTATTCTGAAATTTTCATTATACAAACTGTTCGAGAATTTTCGATGTGAATATTGTCTTTTTCGTGATTTTTCACTCGTCCCAAATCTCTCAAAAGGCATTTCAAACAGAATTGTTTATTTATAAATACGACTGATTTAAAATTATTAACCAAATATTTCTCAAAATTATAAAACAAATTCAAAAGAACCTTAAAAAACTAGTTTCGAAAATATGAACATAACCTTACCTCGCGCGATATTGGAAATATTTGCAAGATTTGAAACAACAGGTACTGCTTTTTTAATAATTACTCTTATTTTCGGAATTACTGACATTGCGAAGATTTGTTCAAAAACAATAAAAGAAATTGTCACATTTATTAGTGTTTCAGTTCACCTTTCGGAACGTAAAACCGAATTTCTAACCTCAAGAAAACACATGAGTAGACGACGCAGACAATAATATAGAGTAGAGACGTTACCAACCGTTAGGTAGCGCGAACTGTTCTAGTCTATATCCCGCGAAAATTCAAACAAAATAAAATAAAAATGACTTTTTTATACGAATAAGTAAATAACCAGAACAGTTTTTAGTTTATTCACTAAATAAAATAACAGTATCATTCGTTTAGTTTCGAAATGGAAAAATCTACTAAAATATCGTTTTAAAGTAAAAGCAAAGCTATTTGGAACAAGTTCGCAAAACTTATTTGTTTTTCTGCCAACATTGATTTCTTAGTTGAAAATTCATGTATTTTGTTGAAATGTTCATATTTTTAGTAAAAAAACTTGATACTCTTGTTTAAAATTTTGCTGTTTTATTTATTTCAAAATTTATGTATTTTTCGAAAATTCGTTGGTTTTATAAGAAATTATTATTCTTGAACGAAAAATCATTTTTTTGGCTGCAAACTCAATTACTTGGTTAAGATGGTTTCTCTAAAATTCACTTTGGTTAAAAATTCACTATTTTCTTTGAAATTCGTTTTTTGTAGGAGATAATTAAGGTTTTTTATTGAACTTTTTTTTATAATTACAAATGTAACTTATCTATTTTTATTCAAAAATTTATCTTTCATCGTTTAAAATGAAATTGTTTCTTTGGGAATTCATTTAAATTATCAAAATTCGTCTTTTTCTTGGTTGAAAATTAATATTTTTGGTTTCAAATTCCTTTATCTATTTTTGTTTGTCTTTTTTTTTGTTAAAAAATAATTTTTGACTAAGAATTGAACTATTTTACTGGGTTGAAAATGATAACAAAATAAAAATAATCTTCTTTCGTAGAAAATTTCTTTTTTTGTTTTGTTTGTAGAACATTAATAGTCTTGGATGAAAAATGTATCTTTCTTGTTAAAAATGTATTCCTTTTAATACAATTGAAAATGTAATTTATCCATTTTTAGTTGGAAAAATATCATTTTTAATTGAAAATAGAATTATGTTGTTAAAAATTCTCGTATTTTGTTAAGAATTTGTGAAAAATTCATTTCTTTGGTTGAAAATTCATTTTCTGGCCGACGATTAACCATTTTTGTTGAAAATTCATTTATTTGCTTAAAAATTTAAATATTGTGTTCAAACTTTCTTTTTTGTTGTTAAAAATTAATTCTTTCGCCTAAAAATCCAACTATTCCACTTTTTCTTAAACCGTTGGAAATAATCTTCTGGTAGACATTTTCCTTAGTTTAGAACTCATGTATATTATTTAGAAATTGTAATTTTTTGTAGAAAATTAATCCTCTTGTTTGAAAATTCATCCTTTTGAATGAAAACTGAACTATTTGATAAAAAATTCGTTTTTTTTTTGTCCGACGGTTCTTTCGTTAAAAATTTATTTTAAAATTCATGTTTGACTGAAAATAGGTATTTATTAAACCTAACTATTCTATTTTTGTTTGAAGAATTATTTCTTAATTTAAAATTCATGCATTTAGTTGAAAAAATCGTATTTTTGGTAGAGAATGAATCCTCTCGGTTATAAATTAAGTTAAATGGTTAAAAATTCATTTTTTTCTGGCGCGCGATTCATCATTTTAGTTGAAAATTTATTTCTTTGGTTGAAAATTTAAGTATTTCGTTCAAAAATAATGTTTTCGAACTTATAATGTAACGATTCCAATTTTGGAACATACATGTATTTTGTCGAAAAGTCTTCTCTTTGTATCAAATTAATATTCTTGCTTTGAAAATTTATGTTTTGGGTTAAAAATTGAACTGTTTTTTGAATTTTCTATGTTTTTTTTATTAAAAATGTATCTTTTTAATTGATGTTCAAGCTATATTAAAAGTTTTTTCTTTATAGAAATTTAACCTTCGTGGTTAAAAATTTATGTTCTTTGTTAAAAAGCAACTATTTGTTTAAAAATTCATTTTTTTAGCCGACTGTGAATCGTGTAAGTTTAACTGTAATTTATTTGGTTCAGATGTAACTATTTTTTTTTAAATTTCTTTACCTTTTGATAAAAAATTAATGTTGTCAACTAAAAATTTAACTAAATTTGTTTTATAAATCATGACTGTATTTTGTTGAAAAGTCTTCATTTTTGGTAGAAAATGATTTTTCTTGGTTGAGAATTATTCTTGTTGTTTGAAAAATCATCCTTTTGGGAAATTATTGATTTCTTTTTTTGAAAATTGAAATATTATGTTGATTTTTCTGTTATAAAAGTGGATTTTTTAAAAGTAAAAATGTAACCATTCTGTTTTGGTTAAATTTCGTGCAGTTCAAAATTCTTCTGTTTTTATTGAACTCTTTTTTTTATAGAAAAATACTCTTCTCGGTTGAAAATTCAACTATTTTGTTAAAAATGTATTTTTTCGAAGACAATTCATCATTTTAGTAGAATATTCATTTCTTGGGTTAAAAATGTAACCATTTTTCTCAAAAATCCTTTTTTTAGCTAATTATGTAACTATGCCATTTTGTGTTGGAAAATTAAAATATTTGGTTGAAAATGGATGTATTTTGTTTTAAGTTTGTCTTTTTTGTTGTAAAATTCAATTTTTTTAAAAGTTTATCGCTTTGGTAAAAACTTTTAAAATTTTTGAAAAATTCGTTTTTTTTTTTATTAAAAATGTTTCTTTTTTGCTTCAACCACTTTCTTAAAAATCGTTTGTTAGTGGTTTGTATTAAATTGATCGTCTTGGTCGAAAATTTATAGCTTTGTTAAAAAATCCACTATTTAGTTCAGAATTCATTAATTTTTTTTTAAATACACAACTTTTACTTGTTCAAATCGAGTTTCTGCTGTATTTTCAGTACTACCCAAGAAAAACTATCCAGTAATATAAATATTAAATTTTAATTTTCAACCAGAATCACTAATACTTTTAAATTGTTTTATAAATGAAGAAAAAAATTTGATTCTTAATTTGCATTAAAAAAAAAAAGGATTTTTTTTATCTAATTTAAATTTTCGCACGGCCTGGACTAAAGCAGCGAGCGCTTCCTAGCGACAAGCAGACTCACCTACTGCATGGGTATAACATGCTGATAAGGAAGGAAACTAATCTTTTGATAATGCAGATTCATAAGAGCGCGTATTTAAAAAAACATTTTAATTCAACTGTTGGTAAACTATTATTTGAAAAATCTATGTTCAAATTTAATTGAGAACGCTTTAAAAATACTACTAATTTCAGTCATTTACACTAATCGACGATAATTCGAGATTAATATTTGTAACTAACCTAACAAAAATTTTTCATGTTTGTTTTTATCGAAAAATAATTATTGTAAAGCTCAGAACTATCGGTTTTCATCATCACTAGTGGTTTTTAAACGAGTTAGAATACGCTTTAAAATGTCATCCCCAAGAGAAAAAATTATTCATAATCCGGTGACGAAGTGACGGTGAGGGGATTCCCCCACCAGGGAGAACTGTCATCAGAAGCAGACGACGCGACGGTCAGTTCAGTTTGCGGTGGTTCTTCCGCTAGGGTAGTGGGTATGGATTTTCTGTTTACATGTTTGTTATTATTCTGAGTGAACGAACATACCGAAAGCGTGCTCCTTTTAATGAATTTTTCATTGTTTCACCTGGCACAGTTTCCTAGAAAATAAACCAGTGTGAATGATCTAGTTTTCTCATACAAGATCACCTCTCGCTATTCGGAGAGTTTTTTTTCGAACGCGGATTAAATACACCCCCATCATCTTCGATCCAGTACCCGATTCTCTCTCTTGGATACAACCATAAAAAGCGGAAAAACCGCCTACAAGTAAAAATTCGACTTTTTTAACCTCAAAAAATTATTGTAACGCAAACTCAAAATCTCGGTTGGAATCTTTCCAGGAAGATCCTATTTTTACCTCGCGATCCGGATTGAAAATATATCAATTTTATTATAATCGAAATTATAGGGTAATAGTGAAATTAAAAATCGGGTGAGCGTGATATTAAATCATAAAAACGCCCCTTTTGGCAAGACGGACAAGATGACCAAAAACGTGGCAGTGAACAGGTGTGCCGTCAATAATGTAAACAATGAGGGAAGTAATTATAGAAAATATGAGAGTGCTCGTCAGTGACATTTCCGAAAATGCGAGATTTCTAGTGGTTCATTCTTGAGGGTTGAGGGAAAAAATTTCCCGGGCTGTTTTTTGTAATTTGAACATTGCTGGAAAGAGAAAGTGAAAAATGGCGACACCTCCGGATTCACCGGAAGTGGAAGATGCCCTTTTTGAGTTTGAAAATCCGCGGGCTCGTCACCAAAACACGAGGCCTGTTGCCCTCGACGAACTCCTGAGACAGACGAAATTTTCCAGACAAGAAATACGGGTCATGTATCGTGGATTCAAACAGGTGAGATCACTTTTTTTAAATATTGATTCATAATTTACTTGAGGAAAGTTTCGTAAAACATTTTCCTCAAATGTTGTAAATATTTTTTTTTCCAAATTTCCTAGTTTTGGAAAGAGTTTTAATTTGATTAAATTTGAAATAAAACCATTTTATTTAAGAACATTCAAAATAAAATAATTTCTTATTAAAGTTTTGTGGTTTGGGGTCATCCATAAACTAATTACCAATCTGGGGGTATTACCCACGCCCCCTCTTTTGGATCCCCCAAAAATAAATTAACAAGGAAAGATTTAAAATTTCGCATTTAGGCGAAACGAGATTTAAATTTCGTAAAATAAAAAGAATGGACAATTATTTTTTAAAACAAGAAATATTACTTTTCTACCATAAATGATGGATTTTCATTCCAAGACAAATGTTTCAGCAAAATAGTTAAATTTTCGACTTAAAAATATGACTCAACAAACTAGTTGAATTTTACACCTACAAAAAGGAAATTTCAAAAAGAATGTAATTTTGAATCAAGAGAGATGAATTTTCTACCAAATTGGTTGATTGTTTAACTGAAAAATAAAAGTTTCCAATAAACAATTAAATAGTTACATTTTTAGTCTGAAAAATTATTTTTCACAAGAAAAGGAATATTCTACAAGTTTATTTGACAAAGACAAATTTTTAAGAACATTGTTAAATCCAGAACAAAAAGACCAATTTAAAAAAAAACCGATGCTTTCCTCGAAAAGGCGATTTTTCTGCAAAATACAGGAATTTTCCACCCGACAATATAAATTTGCAATAAAAAAGCGAATTTTCTAGCGTATAGTTAATTTTTCAAAAATAAATAGTTTAATTTTTCAAAAAATAGAATTTTGTACTAAGAAGTTATTTTTCAATTAAAAATGAAGCAGTAACATTTTTAGTTTAAAAAATTAATTTTTGAAAAAAAACGAATTGTCTAGTAGTTCACTGAACCAAAAAAAGACGAATTTTTAACAAAATCGTTAAATGAACAGACAAAAAGATGAATTTTCAAAAAAAGAAAATTGATGCTTTCCTCGAAAAGGCGATTTTTCTGCAAAATACAGGAATTTTCTACCCGACAATATAAATTGGCAATAAAAAAGCGAATTTTCTAGCGTATAGTTAATTTTTCAAAAATAAATAGTTTAATTTAAAAAAAAAAAAAATAGAATTTTGTACTAAGAAGTTATTTTTCAATAAAAATGAAATAGTAACATTTTCAGTTAAAAAAATTAATTTTCTAGCAGTTCACTGAACCAAAAAAGACGAATTTCTAACAAAATAGTTAAAAGAACAAACAAGTAGATGAATTTTCAAAAAAAGAAAATTGATGCTTTCCTCGAAAAGGCGATTTTTCTACAAAATATAGGAATTTTCCACCCGGCACTATAAATTTGCAATAAAAAAAAAATGAATTCTTAACCAAATTGTTGAATTTTCTAACAAAGAGTTGAATCTTCAACTAAAAAAAAGGTTTCAATGAAAAATGAAATATTAACATTTTTATGAACTAATTTAATTGTTACGCACAAAAAAAAATATTCTAGCATTTAAAAAACCAAAAAAGACGAATTTTTAACAAAATAGTTCAATCAACAGCTATAAAAAGATGAATTTTCAAACAACATTTTTTATTCTACTAAAAAAGACGAATATTCAACAAAATACATGAATTTTCCACAATAAGTTAATTTTCTAACAAATAGTTAATTTTACAAATAAATAGTTCAATTTATAACAGAGCAGTTGATTATTTAACTAAAATAGTTACATATTTAACCAAAAAGATGAATTCAGAAAAATAATTGATTAAATAATTTGCGATTGAAGTATACATTTTTAACTAAAAATAGAATAGTTATATTTTCGGTAAAAAAAACTAGTGCAATTTTCCACTCTATAGATAAATTTTCCACTAAAACGATAAATCTTGGCCAAAAAATCAACTTTTAAGAAAGTAATTCAACTTTTAACCACTTAATTGAATTTTCTGACAAGAATGATAAATTCGCAACAAAAATTTTGATATTTCAAACAAGAGATTTTTATTTAAATCCAAAACAGTTGCGTTCAATCAAAAATACGTAAATTTTTCAACTATAAAAGATCAGTTTTGAACCAAATAGTTGAATTTTTATTAAAGAGGATAAAATTTTAACTAGAAATATATGGGTTTATTCTGGTAACTACTCCCGAAAAAAAAACTCCTTTGTGAATTTTTTATGTGATTATTGATCAAGTTTTTGATGTAGGATTTGTTAGGCCCCAAAAACACACTTTTGAAATACATTTAAAAATTTGTTTATTCATTTTGTACACTTTTTATACACAGAAAGGTCAGTCAAACGCAAGGTCTAGAAAAGTAGGTAGGTCCGGATTGTTGAAAAAATCTCGGAACTGGTCATCTGAAATAGAAAAATCAAAAATTTTTAGGTCAAGTATGACAATGGCTATGTCCTCTATAAAATTTATTATAAAATTTTTATTTTTACTATATTTTTTACGAAAACGGTAAAAAAAACATGATTTTTGATGAAACTTAAATAATCTTGTAAAAAAAGTTGGGCTTTAAGAAAATCTTCTTTGCATATTTTCAAAATTCTAAGAAAAAAAAATACATAAAATTTTCTTCAAAACCCGAACTTTTCATTTTTTTGCAATGTTAAAAAAAATGTTCTGTGATGTTCTTGATTAAATTTCTATAACATGAAATATATAATTTTTTAAATTTGAAAACACATTTAAATTAAAAAATAAGAAACTATCTAAAGCTTGTGGAAACTTAAAATGATTAAAAATGCAGTACATACTCTTTCTCTTATTCCGCTTTCCCCCTTTTTAAAAATAAGTCTTCTTTTTTTAAAGAAATTTTCCCGATTTAAATTTCATACTATTAATTTAAGAGTTATTCTATTTTTATCAACAATTTAACGTTCTGTTGAACAATTGCCTTTTTGTATTGAAAATTCCTCTTTTATGGTAGCAGAGTTATCTTTTTTTTTATTAAAAATTCATATTTTTGACTGAAAATTATCCTTTTTTTGACAACGTAACTGAATTCTAAAGAATTCGTTTTTGGTATGAAAATGCAATCATTTGGTTAAAAAATTAATCCATTTTGTTGAAAATTTGTATCTGTTTATTGAAAGTCCAAGTATTTGGTCCTAAAGGCAACTGTTTTGTTAATTTTTTTTTAAATAAACTATCTGGTTGAGAATTCATTATACTTGGTAGAAAACTATCTATTTTGTGAGCATTAATATTTTCAGGTAGCTGATTCAATTGCCTGCTAAAAAAATCAGCTCTGGCATGAAAACTCACCTATAAAAACTAAATTCTGTAACATACCCATTTATCCTTAAGGCCATTTGAGCGTGACCTCAAACGTTTTTTTTCAAATCCAATTTATGTTAACACAAAACGGGATATGGAGTTGAAAATATGGGAAATTAAACTACAAACACTAAGAGACGTTAGTCTGGTCCTCAATCTATATAATTATAAGGAAAGCTAACTAAAAGTTTGTTTTTGTTTAAAAAAATTTATAATTGTACAAATTGAGGACCAGATAAACGTTTCTTAGTGCTTCGTATTCAATTTTCTAAATTTTCAAATCGTTATCGCGTTTCATATGAACGTAAGTTGGGTATGAAATTTTTTTCTCATAATTTTTAAGTTACGCTCATATGGCCTTAAGCTAATTTCAATAATTTCAATCGTTAGTATATTAAAATAAATTAGCCCCAAACCAAAGATATTATCCCAAACGCGCGAGCAGTAGATTACGCGACAAGCTAGCCCCACTTCGCCGAGAACAACAAGACACGTGAGCCAGCGCACCAATCATAGTCACTGTCTGACCCCACTATGGTAACCACCACCCCCACCGGAAGAACCAGCAGCAGGGACAAGAAACCGTAAGGCAGTATAGGACCCTTCCCACTCTTCTTCTCTGCTTTACTTTTGTTTTATAAAATAAATAATTAGATCTCTCAATTTTTTACCGCTTGCGGGCTTGTTCCCACATATAATAAACGTCACTTTAAATTCAAGTCATGTCAGATTTGTCTCAGATTGTGTAATAATGCACAAACAGGTAACGCTCAACAATTTCTTCCAGTTCAATCATACTTCGGGGAGGTCCCTAATCGATTGCGGGTGCACGATTGGCGCGGCTTTGCTGGGCCAGTCCCCTACTCGCGTGCATTGGATCTGACAAGATGGGGCCAGTTGGGGCCTCCTCATCCCTACCCCTTTTTTATTTTTCGAGTGGCACTTGTGCGTCAGTTGGTCTGGCAAGCCATCCTTAAATCTTTGGAGTTTACATATTTCCACCAGCTTTAACTGAAGGGTTCCCGTTGAGTACGTTGTTTAATCTTTTTTTTTATTATACATACGTAAAGATATATAAAATATAAGCGCAGAGAGTATATATAAATGGATATTAAGACGGAGGATAGATATCAAATGTAACGAAATATTTATTTCGCAGTATTACGTATGTGAGGGCATGTTATCGAATTTATTTTTTCTAATCTAGATGCTTTCGAAATAAATATATACTATTTGCTAATGAAATCACGTATCCTTATTGCCCACGCCTGACCCATCTCGAGTTTCAGAATAAAAAAGGAAGCAATAAAATAAATAAAAATAAAAGATAGCAGTAGATGTCTTTACACCGATCTACTTCGGGACGGCCATCGACTAGGGTGACCTTCGAGACTCATCCTCCAGCCGAATTATTGTCCAGTGGTTGATTAAGTTTCTTATAAGGCATATTAAGTCCAAAAGTGAAGGTTTTTTGAAAAAAATGTACAATTCAGCTAAATACAAAAAACTGTTTTTACGCATTTTCAAATAATCCTAACTTAAAAAATATTGTTTTTCAATTTCTAATTATGTATTGATTTTCACTAACAAAAAATATGGTCACAAAAAATTGTTCATAATTTGTTGGCGCAATGAAAATTTTTTCAAAAAAAAAGCGCCAGGATTGGTTCTTTTTTTAATGATCCAAATAATTTGCTACTGTTTTAGATAGAATTAAACTAATGATAATATTTCCTCAATTTGTTTATTAATGCAACTATTTTTCACTTTGTCTTTAAAAATATTTTCAAACTTTCACGCTCAATTGGCTAAAATAACCTATCCTCTATCAGAAAATTTGAAATTTCAAGAAATTTCTATGAAGTTCATGAGATTTGCAGGATTTTATTATGATATTCCAAAGAATTTTAAATTATTTCAGAAATTTTGAATAATTTGATAGATTTTCAAATCTTTTAGAGTGTTTTCAAAGATCAAAAGGGATTTGAGAGAATTTCCAAGATTCAAAAGCTTAAAAATATCTGACTGAAATTTTAAGAGATATTACCAATTTCAAGAGATTTGAATAATTTCAAGGGATTCTAAAAGGGTATCCAAAAATTTCAATGGATTTCAGAGAATTTCAATGATTTTTAGAGAATTTTAGGAATTAAATTTGAAGGAACTTCTAGGTATCTCTGTGGATTTTATGGTGTCTCACAGGATTTAAAAAACTTCTACATTATCAAAAAAAAAAAAAATTAAAAGATATTTAAAGATCTAAAGATTTAAGGGATTTTAAATATTCGGAAGGATTTGAAGGAATTTAATGTATTTAAAGAAATTAACAAAATTTTAAAAAATTACAAATGATTTCAGAAGATTTCAAAAACTTCAAGGATTTTGTTTTACGGTAATTCCAAAATTTCAAAAGAGTTGTACAATATTTCATGTATTCATAGAATTTTAAAAGATTCCATTAGATTATAAGCAATTTTGATGAATTACAAGATATTTTAAAAAATTGAACTTTACTAGATATTTCAGAAGATTTCAATAGAACTCAAGGTTTATAAGTAGAATCCAGAGGGTTTATAAAGGAGTTTTAAAATTATTAAGGAATTTAAAGGGACTTTGGCAGATTTTATGGGATTTCAGAGAATGTCGATATATTTCCTTTTTGTGGAATCTTTATAGTTATTACAGACTTTCCGACGTTTAATGGGCTTTTGCTCGATTTTTGTGGGCTTTATAGCGATTTCCAAAAATCTGAGGGATTTCATCACTTTCTGTTCAATGGATTTCAAAGGATTAAAAAAAATTTAGGGCATATTAAATGATTCGACGGAATTTCAGACTTTAAAATATTTCAGGTGTTTAAATTTCAAAAAGAAATTTTAAAAGATACTATAAATTATAGGGGATTTTATGTAGTGTCGAAGAATTTAATGAGATTTTGAAGGACTTCTACGGATTTTAAAAGGGCTCAGATGATGAAATTTTTTGAAAGGATTTTCAAAGAAATTGTAAAAGATATTAAGATTTTAAGAAGTTGTACCGGATTTAACCAGATTTAAGAGATTTAAAAAAATGCAAAGATTTTAAAGATTAAACAAAATTTCGAGGAATTTTAAGAGATTACAAATAATCTTAGCATTAGAGAAAATTTACAGAGATTTGCAAATTAAAGGGATATTAAGGAATTCTAGAATATTCCAGGAATTCTTAAGACTAAAAAAGAAATCGAAAGATTCCATAAAATTGTAAGGTATTTAAAAAATTTAGAGATTTTTCTATATGGATTTCAGAGAATTGCAGTAGAATTCAAAGGTTTTTGACAGAGTTTAGTGGACTTCAACAGATTTGTGAGATTTCAAGGGACTTCTGAAAAAAGTTTCAAAAGAAGTTATAATATTTCAAGGAATTTCAGCAAATTTCAATTTCAATTACTATTTTCTTTAAATGGATGCTAATATTGACACTATGTTGAATTTCTCAAATAAGTTCGTGGAGTGTGTACAGGAAATTAATTTGCGCAGGAAGCCCTAGTTATTTTGAAGCTGAATTATGTTAACGAGCGATGCCAGAGGCGTTTCTACAACTTGGCAATCAACCTCAAGTTATAAGCTTATATATAAACTTCATTTTCCATATCTCTTCAAGCTCTTCTAAGTTAGAAAGTTTGACTGAAATTAATGTTAGGCTTATACACTTGTAAGGCAGAGAATTATGCATTGCAATCTCTACGTGACCATTCCAGGATTAGCTCAAAGCTATAAATCCTTGTCTAATTTATTCAGGAGTTTCTAGGCCGAGATAAAAATTTTATTATAAGAAGATTTATTTACATTTTCAAAATCTTAGCCAAAATAATTAAATATTTTTATCAGTTTTTTGTGATTTTAGTTACTTTTATTTTGCAACTTTATTTATTTTATTTTATTATATTTACTTGAATTGCAGACTTCACATTCTCTTCCATACTCTCCTCTTTTCCCTCTTTTTAGAAAATTCCTCTTTTTTTCATGTTTTTAAGATACTTTATTTTTTCTCGGTGTTTTGCTCAAATCTAAACTGAATTAATAAAAGTTTATAAGAAAATCGAACTATTTTTTATTAAAAGTTAATTCCTTTTAGGCGAATATTCTAATTTTATATTTTTGGTTTAGAATTCATCCCTTTTTGTTGAAAATTCTATTATTTGGGCGAAAATCCACTTATTTTGTTGAAAATGTAACTATTTTGTTAAAAGTTATCTTTCTTTGTTCAAAATTAAACTATATTATTCAGCATTTGTCTTTTTAAGTTAAAACTTCACCTTGTTTGGTATAAAATTAACTTTTTGGTTAAAAATTCGACTTTCTCGTTGAAAATTTAACTACTGGCTTGAAAGTGTAATTACTTTATTAATCATTCATTTTTAATTAAAGATTCATCATTATAGTTAAAAGTTCACTTTTTCGTTTGAAAATTCGACTTTTTTGGTTGAATTCAACTGTTTTTATATAAAAATAAATCTTTTATGGTTGACATATAAACTATTACATTTTAGGTAATAAATTCAACTTTTTTTTTTTTTTAAACCAACAACTTCAGTAAAATTAAACTACTTAATTTAAAAATTATTCTTGGGTTGAAGATTCATCTCTTGGATTAAAAGTTTAACTATTTGATTAAAAACTATTCTTTTTGAAAGTTACTTTTTCAATCTGAAAATGTAACCATTCAATTTTTTTTGAAAATGTATCTGTTTAAATTAATAATTCTACTACTTGGGTAAAAGTTCGACTAATTTGTTAAAAATTAATTTATTTTGATAAAGATTCGTGTTTTATTTTTTTTTCGTACAAAAATAATTCCTTTTGGTTGAAAGCTCATCTTCGTGGGTTAAAAATAATCATTTCCAGTTGAAAAATCAAGAATTTTGTTCAGAATTCTTTTTTTTTAAATTAAACTCTTTTGTTGTAAACTCATCTCTTTTGATAGAAAAATAATCTTGTCTTTGGTTGAATTCAACTGTCTTTAAATAAAAATTAAAATACTTTTACTTGATTTTTTTGTTTGAATATTCATTTTTTAACTCAAAATGTAACTTCCATTTTTGGTTGGAAAGTTGAAAATCCAACAATTTATTAAAGACTAATCCTTTTAGTTTGGAAACGTAACATTTGCTTAAAAATTTAATTATTTTTTGAAAAATCACGTATATGGTTAAAAAGTCATCTTTTTTGGTAAAAAATTCCACTGTTTTGTTGAACATGCTTCTTTTTTTATTTGAATATTTGTGTTGTAGAGAAGTTATGCTTCTTGCTTTAAACTGGATTTTTTGTTGAGAGCTCAACTTTTCGGGTTGAAATTTCAACTGCCTTTTTAAAAAAATCGTATTCTTGGCTTAAAAATTCAACTGTTTCCACAGAAATTGATTTAAATTTCAACTGTTTTATTTCTCTATAATTCTCCTATTTCCGTGAAAATCCCCTGATTTCCCCTACTCTCTAAATATGAATCAGTGAAAAATGTACTGATTGAAATAGTAGTTAGAAATTTCACTGAATTATCAGTGATTATGATTGCTAAATTCATATGGTGCAGTGTTGCCAACCCTCAAAAGTGGTTATTTCACTGAATCAATAAGTAACCTTTCACTGATTTTCAGTGACCCATTTCTAGCTATTTGAATCAGTGGAACTTCACTGACAATCAGTGAAATTTTACTGACTCAGATTTATAGAGTATTTTTATAGCATTTGGGGCTCTGAAATCTGTAGTTAGGATAAATTATTATTAAAAATATTTATTAATAAATAAAATTGAAGTTTTCTTGAAATATATCTTCTTAAGTACATACTGGTCCTAAAGCCTATTTCGCACACGTAAAACAAGTAAAGCTGAAGTGCCTTCCAGTTCTCTAATTGCACCGCTTAAGCACCTTTTCAGGATTTTTCTGAGCCCTCATTGACGAACAAAGCATGAGAAGAATATTTTAGAATTTCTGGCATGAGGAGGACTTGAAAATGATACTCAACTTCTGCCACTATAGTTGTATCAAAAGTCAGAAAAAGGTTTCAATCTTTTAGAAGAAATATCAATATTTAAGACCTTTTATGTATGTTGGGACTTAAAGAGCTTTGAAATTTTATGTACGTGAGTCGATTTTGTGACACTGTGCGTGTATGGAGACTAACGATCATCAGCACTACTAACAGAATGTAAAAGAAAATTGTTTAGGATAGTAAATATTTTTTTTAACCTAACGTTTTTTGGTTAACATAACCGATTTCCGGGGAAAATTTTATAACAACCTAAAATTATTTTAAAATTTCTTATCTTCTTCGACATAGACTTATTTCTTATCAAAATTACCTGAAGAATAATGATAGTCTGAAAAATCGTATGCTTTTTAAAATTAGAAATATAAACAATTTCCGATTTAAAATATAAATATAACCTAAAAATGTTATATTTTCTTTGAAATCCAATGATTTTTTTATTAAAATACCGGTTTCTGATACAAAACGCCAAAAAAAAATCGTGCAAAAGTTGTGAATTCAATGAATAACTGCTAATCTGAAGAATAATGATAATTTTGAAAATGTTATGATTATTTCAATTGAAAATATAACATTTCGACGAAAAACACAAAAAGAGTATAACAAAAAAGTGTTACAAATTGTAAATCTTCTTTTGAGTACACTCAACTCCCGATATAACAACACATTTGGACGCATGATGCAAGCTGATGCAACTAATGCGCTGTGAGTGCGGCCCTCGAGCTGTTTGTCACGCTTGACTTATAATATTTTTTTAAAACTCCAACGTTACATGAAATTAGAAAAATTTTTTTGTTGAAATCTAACGATTTTTAATACAAATTTTATTTGATTATTTTAAAGAAAATCATTTAAATCAAATCTAATTATTTATCTTTAAAAGAACACAACAACAAACTTACAGAACATAACATAAATTTTTTAAGAATTATAAATCTCTTCTTTAAGTAATGATTTTGTTTTGTAGTTATCTAATTGATTTTTGTTAACAAATTTTAAATGTTTAAACGATAACGATTTTCTTCAATACCAATTGTTTATATAAAACGCTTAAGTAACCTAAAATTATAAAAATAATAAACTTTTAAAATCTAAAGACCCTTGTTTGAAAATATCAACTTCCGGTCAAAAAAAGCTAACAAAACCGGAGAATGTATATGGTCAAAAAAATATTATATTTTTTTATTGAAAATACTTTTGAAACCGAAATTTTTTAGAAGCTTTGCATCTTCTTCAAAGTTTTATTATTTTACATTAAAAGTTTCAAAAACTACTCATATTTAGCAAAAAGCACTGACATAAAACATGTTTAATATTTCCAATAAATTAATAGATAATTTGAAATTTTTAATTTAACCATGCAAGAGTTCAGAAAATCAAAAATATTTTTAAATTCGTACATGGTTTTCTATGGTTTTTCTGATTAAAAGGTATTATGTATAGACATAATTTTCTAAATTTCAAAAACAATGATTGCGAGATTTTCGAGACATCTCATTGAACTTTTTTTTAGATAGGGATCAAACTATGTAAAAGATAGGAGCAAGTAGGATACAATTTATTATGGTAAAATTGTATTCTATATAAAGTCCTAAAAAGGGAAAAATCGTGTTGGTTGTCCACAATCACTCTTTACAATAATACCTTCGTATAATAATGGAATGAATGCATATCACGCATCCTTGTCACGGAAGTGTCGATGCAGCACAAATAATCGATTATGAATTGCATGGTTACAATCAAGCTTATTCATCACCTAGAAACACAGACATAAATTAATGGACACAACCACCCAAACTGCAAGCTAAATCGATTGAAATATTAAATAATTAAATTTCACCCAGAGGGCCTAATTAGAGTCTGATTAAATGATACTAGCACCTTTAATTTGATTCATTTCAATTAACCAATAAATCGATCATAAATCATAATTCTGTCTTATAATAAGCCTTTCATATTGAACATGAATTATTGCTAGATTTATATAATCTTCAAATCCTGTAATTATCTTTAATTGTCGTTAGAAAGCAATCTTTAGTAGAACAAAATAATCTCTGTTGGGATTAAAATTGAATAAAAGCCCTACTTAATATCGATACCCCAAAGGAAAGTATATCGACACTAATTGGCAACCGCAGATTAAATTCTAAACTTTAGTATCCAATATGCATGACCTACATTTCAGAACGATTCAATACACACATAGCATCCACAGGCTGAACATTTTCGCAAACTTTCCTATGTTATACCATATGTTCTGTGCATTGAAAAAAATGTGTCTGCAAAAAATCATTCGCAGACTATTAGGTCATTCCAATCGCCCCCTCTTCCCCCTCTCGTCGTGTATCACTCCTTCTCCTTATCCTTTTCCTTGGCCTTGAGCTTCTTCTCATTTCTCTTCTTTTGCTCCTTCTCATTTCTCTTCTTTTGCTCCTTCTCCTCCTCCTTCTGCTCCTTCTCCTTCTGCTCCTGCTCCTTCTTCTTCTTCACCTTCTCCTACGCCTTCTTCTTCTGCTCCTTCTTCTCCTTTTCTTTATCTTTCTGCTCCTTCAGCTCCTTCTGCCCCTTCTTTTTCTCCTTCTCCTCCTTGTCTTTCTCCTTCTCCTTTTCACTTGGTCTCCACGAGTTAGCACCTTTTCATTTGGTTTCTTTAAGATGAAACCTTGTAATTTGGACACGTCGATTTTAATGACTCCAATATTTCAAAGGATTTCAGTGACTTCTGCAGATTTCAAAATATTTCATAACATTTTAGGAGAATTCACTGACTCTAGGAGTTTCATTTTGGGTCACTCACAACCTGTGTAAAATTTGAAATCGATTGATCAATATCTTGAGTTTTCACGGAGCAAAAAATAGTTTAAAAAATACGTCCTTCTCAGTTTTTCAAAAATTGCTAATCAATATTCGCAGTAGCGAATATTGTGGATTATTGGCGCAATTTTCTACCGATTTCAATATAACTTGCCAGCTGACTAACCAAAAGGGTGCTCCAAAAACGCATTTGAATTTTTTTCCTCCAATTTTCATGCATTTACGTCTCCAAATTTGATCGATTCCACACAAAAATAAATGCTGTTTTTTAACAGCAAATTATACTTGGAGGTCCCGGAAAACCCCGTAAAGTTTAAAACGCATTTCAGGATGGCTGCTGGCCCCGGAAACCGGGAAAATCGGGAATTTTTAGAGACCGGGAGGAACCGAGAAATGACAGTGAATTTATTTTTTGACCGGGAATTTTACAAATATGGAGAACAAAAATCTGTCTAACTTTTATTTCAATTGTTTTTAAAATTATTTAGTTAAATTTTTATCTTTTTTAATCATGATATTATTCAGATTAGAATTCGTAATTCGAAAATGTTTCACGTGAAAAATGTTCCATTTTAGATATAAAATTTTTATTCGTACAATTCAATTTAAAAGAATTTTAAAATGAAATTTTAAATACTTAAACAATCGAAAAATAGAAGCGTTTAAAATTAAAGATTTTGGATAAAAATGTTTAGTTGATCAATTGTAAATTTAACTTAATCAATGATTTTTAAGATTTAATCGAGCTTTAAGATTTAAAAGTGAATAATAATTGATTTTACAAGACTATTCGGAATCACTTCACAATTTTATAATTTTCAGATTGTAGCGTTAAAAATAAAAAAATAACTTCAAAACAATATGAAGGCTTTTACTAAATTTCAAATGCTATTTCAGTCTAAAATTTTCCATTTTCAAACTATTCAATTTGCAATTTTTTAATTAAGAAAAGAACAATTAATTAATATGTATAAATATCTGACTCTTTATTTTAAATCATTAATCATAAATTAAGCCTTAAAAACAAAAGAAAAAACATAAACTTCCAACGTTACAATTTTCATTGTTTTATTTAAAAAATCCAATTCGTAAGTTAAACTGTTGAATTATGATGCATAAATAACAATTAAACATATCTTATTCTTAGAAAATTTTGAGTTAGTTGAAGATATGTAGAAGTTCTCAAAATTTTTAAAAATTATTTCAAAATTTTAAATGATTTCAAATCATTTAAACGAATTGTCTACGTATACCAATAGATATTGATTTTAGGAGATTTCGAACAAAAAATTTAGAAGCTTTTGAAGAAGTTTGAAAGGCTTCACATAAATAAAAAATATTTTCCAAGAAAATTGATAATTATTTTTTTTTGAAACGTTTTATTAAGAGAATATTAAAAAAATGGAATCATTTTTTAGGATGTGTAGATGTTCTGAAAAAAATAATTTAAAAATTGAGACATGTAAAATAACCTGTAGATGTTTCAAGATCTTTAACTAAAATTTTTAAGAATTTTAATGATTTTCAAACTATTTTAAATTAAAATAATTTAGTTTCTAATTTAAGAAATGTTCAGTTTACAAAAAAAAGTAATCGTTCCATTTTTAATTCTTTTAGCTTAAAAATGCCTAAAATAATATAATTTTAATAATTTTTAAATTTATTGGTTGATTTTTGAACTTAGAATATTGAAAATAATAACGTGGATTTATATTTTTGAAACTGATTGATATTTTTGAACTCTATAATTGATATAAGTTTAAATTTTTTAATTTGGCCTTTTAACTGCATTTAATTAAATTTTGTTTAGTTGAACAGTAGTAGTAGCTTCCATTTTATACGGATAAAGTATTCAGGTTTTGGATACAAAATTTTTGAAGCAAAAAATATTTAAACTTTAGTTGTAAAAGTTTAAACTTCAAGAGATCGGCTTTGAATGCTTTAATTTGTAGCTCAGTTTTGATTACTTCAAATCGAAATATTTTTAGCTTCAGAGTTTGATTTTTTAAATTTCATTAGCCGTGAAAAATGTTTGCGAACTGGGAAATGATCGGGAATTTTTGCTTTGATTAAAACGGCCACTCTGGTATTTCTCATACAAAACTATTTAGTAATTTTTATTTAGAATCGTTAATATTAGGTACATTGAGTTGATTTTTGAAATTTCTCTACAGCCAGCCATAGAACACGGATCAAAAATTACTTTTGGATATAATTTGTTTAATTCAAATAAAATTGGTTTGAATTTAACAGTAGTATGTTGGAATCAATAAAATATTTGTTTAAATTAATCAAATATTGTTCAACCCTATATCAAAGAAAGAATTTGATTCAAACATTTTTCTGAGTACTCTTTTATCGTTCTGAAACATTATGGAAATTTTTTATTCAGATTTAATGCTGTTCTTTAAATCATTTCCTAATCCTCTTTTCGCCACTGGTCTGACACTTCAGAGAGGGTATCTTCTACAATAGTAGTGACGACTTTCCTAACTCACTCAGTCAGCTATAGCAACCCCAGTTTGTAAAGAGGCTTACAAACATTTAAATCATTTAGGCTGTATCGGAAATTCTAATTTTAGTTTAAAACATTTAAAAAGTAGTAAAACCTTTTAAAGCTACGCTTTCAGAAGTGATAACTAACATTTCAATTGTAGCCTGATTGCCACAATTTAGGAAATTGTACAAGCTGTTAACACGAATCTTGTTTATGGAGATTTATCGCGTGGTTAATGGGAAGATTGAATGTCAGACAAGAAATTGCGAAAAATGGTTGAGTTTAATCTGTAATTGGTGTAGATGGTACAAAGGTCAGTGAGATAAGAAGATAGTGTCCTTGTGATAGGGAGTTTTGATGTACTATAGGTTAGGATCATCACCTTCAAACTCCAGTGGGGTCGAAAACGAATTTCCTCAGTTAACTATTTGCAGTTCGCTGATGAATCAGTAACTATATCCGAGTAACCTATAGCGGCAGTTGCTAGAGTTCAGTATGAGGCATTAGTGACAGAAAGGTCAAGGCTACAAAGCTCGGCCGTCTATCCACCTAAGAAATACTGCCTTCTTTAGAAATTACTCTGCAAGTTCCTAGCGCAAGGAAGTGATGAATTTTAGTTCCACTGAATTTTATTATCAAAGGTCACAAACTTTGTTTTTGATTTATTTTCATTGGCTAACATTATTCTTAACTATTTTTACTTTGTTTAAAAACTCTTATTGTCAAAAACAATTTGAAACTTCGGAAAAAGTTGTAATTCAAGATTATGTGTTCGGGTTCAATTCTTAGGTGGATAAGTTAGTCCCAAACTATAATTAAGCCTGTTATACTTTTAAGACTTTTTTACATTCTCATCCTTATGAGAAAATATTTTTATTTGAAATTTCACTTGATTGATTTTCATCGAATCTCAATGTTTTGGGACCACTTTAAACTTCGGAAACTGTGTCAATTTTATTCCAGTGATTAATAAAAAAGTGATAGTTTTAGACGGATATAAATTCATTTGATATACCACACCTTATTGGCACTAAAAGTTCCATGGGTCAATAATATGTTTCTGGTAAAGCGAAACCTATCCAGAATTTACTGCATTACCGTTTACCATTGCCTTTTGACCCTCACCGGATATTTCAGATATTTTTGTGATGGGTTTGCATTTTTACCCTCACTTGATTTTCTTATGTCAGTGAGAGAGCATCATGGTTTAATTGCTGCTCCTGCCTACGTGAATTTTTTATTTTAATTTTTTTTCTGCCTTAAAAGACGAAAGAAATAAAAAAGAGAAGGAAGGGAATTTGGTTGATTACCTTTTCACTTTTCTTTCCTATTTTTTATTTTTGTCAATATATTAAAAAAGAATTTTTTTCTCATCTTTTTTTAGTCGTTAGGTCGTTAGGTCGTTAGGTTCTTGATTTTATTTTCAGGAATTCTGCACATTAACATTTAAATTCACCCGTTCAGAAAATTATTCTGGCACTGGCGTGGCCCTGGACAGACCGCCCGGTGGCCAGTCTTGACGCTGACGAGATGGTTTGGCCTGGGCGTGATAAAAATTGGAACTTTTTCTTTGTCTAGCCCCTGGCCAGACCGGATGGTCAGCTGCTAGTTATTGGCTAGTGAGATACTAGTTAATGGCTAATTAGCCACTAGCTGGAGGTCGGTCAGTCTCTGGCTGAATTTCATTTATTTGTTGAATTGCTTGGAAAGAAATCACTTTTCACTATAAGTGTATTTAATAAAAACAGCGCCAATCCTGGATCAAACGCCATACCTGGGCCAGATCAGACCTTACAGACTAGACAGTTTAGATAAAGCCAGACTTTAGCCAGACAAATAAAAAATCCAACTATTTTTGTTTGAAAGTATTTTCTTTTTCTTGAAAAGTTTACTATTACATTTTCGGTTCAGAACTCATATCTTTTGGTAAAAATTTGTTCTATTTGGTTGAAAATTTAATTATTTTCTTGAAAATTTAACTGCTTTTTTACAAATGTGGTAGAAATGTCATCTTTCTTGATTGAAAATTATTTCTTTTTTCTTAATGCAAGTAGCTTATGTATATGCTATTATACTTTTGGTTCAGAATTCATCTTTTTTTTAAAAAAACTCTACTTTATGACTAAAAATTTATTTATTGTTTCCAAAATTTAACTTTTTTGTTAAAAAGACCCTTTTTTGTTTAGAATTTAACTGTTTTGTCGAATATTCGTCTTTTTTGGATAGAAAAATTCGTCCTTTTGCAATGCAATTTTTTTTTTTATTGAAAATTCATTGTTTTTGGTTGATGAGAGTTTTATTTGTTTTCTTGAAAATTCCAATATTCTCTTAAAAATTTATTTCTTCTTCGTTGAAAATTAACTTTTTTTATTTAAAATTAATCTTTTTCGGGGTTTAAAGTCAACGTTTTTCTTATACATTTGAATTTTTTAGCTAATGAGAACTCAACTCTTTTGTTGAAAAATAATCTCATTTGGTAGAAAATAAAATTTTGTTAAATATTCAACTATTTTATCAAAAATTTGTATTTTTTCGATGAATTTTTTCGTTTGACAAAAAACAAAAGGAAAAGTCGGAAAAGTAGGGCGCATGGGTGGTGAGGTCCAAAATCGCCGGAAAATGGGTATCGTAGTTTTTGGTTGAAAATTCATCATTTTAGTTGTGAATTCACTTTTTGTTTAAAAATAATATTTTAATCTGAAATTCTTACTATTCTATTTTTGATTGGAAATTCACCTTATTTGTTAAAAATTTAATTCTTTTATTTACAATTCGACTATTTTAGTGAACATTCGGCTTTTTAATAGAAAATCCATCCTTTTAATTTGAAAATTCATCTTTTAGTAGAAAAGTCATGTTTTTTTGATAAAAATTCAACTTTCTTGTGTTAAAAATGTATCTTGGCTTGAATGTTTAACCATTTGGTTTTTATTGAAACAGTTCGGCTGCGAATAATTTTTTGAATGAAAATTCAGCTTTTTGATTAAAATTGCATCTTTCTTGGTTGAAAAATAACTTTCATTGTTGCAAATACATCTTTTCTGGTGTAAAATTCTAATATTTTCTGGAAAATTTGACTTTTCAGCAATTTAGAACTCAACTTTTTCTTGCAAATCAATCTATTTTGGTTTGAAATTACACTATTTTTTGCAAAGTTATAAATATTTTGACTTGAAATTTTAATTTCGAATTAAAATTATGCCATTTCAACTCCTGTCTAATGATATTGTTTTATTGTTTCGGAAAAGATTGGGAATTAGAACCAGGGACCAGGGGTTTTTCTTTAAAATATTTACAAAGGAAATGTTAGATTTCTAAAGAAAAATATAAAATGTTAAATGATTCAATCCTGAACATTTAAAAATTACCGTGTTGTCGAAATTTTAACGTGAAATAATATAATTTCGAAATTTTTGAATTCAAAATAAAATGGTTAAATTTGGAATGATGTCAGTTATAAATTATGAAATTTTAAATCCTATGTAATGGAATTGTCCAGTTTTCAAAATTTTAGTCAAAATTTTTTTTTATTCTGTGCCCAGAAATAAGGGTGTAAATTAAACCAGAAAATTGGAAAAAGGTTGGGAATTAGCAGGGACCAGAAGTTTTTTTTTTATGATTCTCCTATTTTCTTCCCTTTTCCAATAATTTACATGATATATTTTAGCTTGGATTCCTAAAATGTTTCATTCTTTTCAAAATGCGTACAATAAAGCAATTCTTATTAAATAATTATTATCATAAGCGCTTAAATTCAACCGCCAAAAATGTAATTTCTGATACGGAAAAACTAAAACATTTTTCCAAGTTTTACTGGCCACTCTGTATAATTAAATAATTGTAAACCGAATATGTTTCATTACAAATTTAGTGTTGGTTTGTGATGAAAAGCATTTTGGAGAAGACATATTTGAATAGTATACGTGTACTCTTCTATAAGTAGACTGGCTCTATGCCAATGAGCAAATATCCTTCCACCACCTTTAATAACAGAGAGTTCTAGGCTTCTTGTATGCATGAGGAAATTACCTCTCTTTAAGTTTAATGTTCCAGGAGCTTACAAGACGAAAGCTTCTTTTGTAGATATATGTTCAGTCCGCACAGGTACTCATGTAGAAACCTCCTTTGTGTAACCGCACTCTCAGAACACGAATTATTATGTCATCAACTTTAATTACCTTGCTCGTAAGTCCAACAAAGTGTTCTAGAAACTATGAACGGTTTTAAAAACAATTAAACTAATTTTTCGCTTGGGAAAATATAAAAAGGAGTCATTAATTCTGTGTCGAAAAAGGGTGTCAAGTAGACCGGAATATTACGAATGTTATTGTCCAGGAAAATATTGGAATTGGATTATTCCTATAAAATATTTGCAAAAAAAGTTGATTTTATATATTTCTCAAAAATCGTTTTAGATATTAAATTATTTCATTTAAATCCTTTTAAACTTACCTTCTTTTCGTAATTTTAATCTGAATTCTTTGAATGTCGAGATTCTTTAATTCAAAATAAAATTGTTTAATTTTTAATACTTTGAATCCAAATTAACAATTTCAACTCCTATCTAATAAAACTGTTCGATTGATTGTTCAAAGGTTAGAATTAGGGTTAGGGAGCAGGTGTTCTTCTTTAAAATATTTACAAAGAGAAATTGATTTTACATTTTTTGAGAAAAAATTTTTAATATTAAATTATTCGTTTTCAGTTTAATTTTGAATGACTTAAGTTATAAATTATGCATTTTCAAATCCTTGAAATAAAGTTGTGCAATTTTCAAACTTTAGTTTGGAAATTTTCAGTTCTATGCCCAGAAAGAGGGATGTTCGTTGGGCCAGAAAATGAAGAAAGGGTTAAAAATTATAGGCAATGACCAGGAGTTCGCCTTTAAAATATGTAAAAAAATGCTTTTATATTTCTCAAGAAAAGTTTTAAAATCATACTGTTTTAGAAATTTTAATCTGAAATTATACAGTATAGAGATTCTTTAATTCGAAAGAAAAATGTTGGATTTTGAACACCTTGAATTATAAATTATGCAATCTGAAATCTTTTCAAACAAAATTATTTATTTTTTAAAATCTTAGTCTCAAATTTCTTAATTTTCTGCCCGGAAAACAAGGTAATAATTACACCGTAACATCGCGAATCGTATTGTATCTTCAAAATAAAAAAAATTTCTTTTACGTTTCTTCAAAAAAGTTTAAAAGATTAAATTATTTATTTTCAAGTGCTTAGAAATGATATAATTTCGAAATTCTTTAATTTAAAACAAGATTGTTCAATTTTGAATGTTTGGAGTAATAATTTATGCAATTTCAAATCCTATATATTAAAATTGTAGTCTGAAATTGTTTTATTCTGTGTCCAGAAAGAGGGGTGTTATCTGGACCAGAAAATTAAAAAAAGTATTGGAAATTAGAGCCAGGGATCAAGAATTTTTCTTTAAAATATTTACAAATTGCTTTTATATTTCTGAAGAAAAATTTTAAATATTAAATTATTCAATTCTGAAGGTTTTGAAATTACCGTGTCTTCGTATGTAGAACGAAATGGTTCAATTTTGAATCCTTTGAGTTATAAATTATGTAATTTCAAACTCTATGCAATAAATAATCAACTTTTAAAACTTTTAGTCTAAATTTTCTTAATTCTGTGCCAAGAAATAATGGTGGCAATTGAACCGGAAAATCGGAAATTATATTGGCCGGGAAAAGTTTGCGAATAATAATCAAGGAACAGGAGTTTTCCCTTAAAATATTTACAAAAAAATTGCTTTTATATTATTGAAAAAATTTTTGAATTTAAAATTATTTTATTTTGAACGTTTTAAATGATAAATTATGCAATTCCAACTCCTTTCTTATAGGATATTTTTGTCTGAAATTGTTCAATTCTGTGCCAAAAAAGAAGGGTATCAATTGGACCGGAAAATCGGGAATTTTATTGGCCAGCAGTTTTTCTTCGAAATATTTCCATAGAAAAATTACTTTTATATTTCTCAAGAATGTTTTTAAATATTAAATTATCCTATTTTTAAAATGTCGTAATTTCCCTTTTTTCTTAACATAAATATTTAGATTCCTTATAATTTTCCAAGTCCAAAAAATAATAATTGACACTGTGAATTTTGGAGATAATACATTTTTAGTGTGGCCGGAAAAATTAATCTAAAGCTCAAAACTTTGATCCAATTTGACTATTTCTGATTAAATTAAAGTTAACTAAATTGCAAAGAGATTGTTTTTTTTTATTTTTCAAATTATTGGGTAAAAGTGCTACTTCTAGATTTAAAATATTGGGAAACTTTATTTTTCAATTTTTTGGTCGAGAAAAATGATAAGCAAATTTAATAAACAAATGTATATCTTGGCCATTTTGCAATCTGAAGACTTCGTTCCTTTAACAAAATTGATCCAAAATTTATCACAAATAAATAATTTTTATCATTTTTTAATACCTGATAAAATGGATTAATTGTTTAAATACATTTAATAAACAAACACAAATTTTCGTGCGGCAGATTGCTTTTTTCAACGGAATTAATTTTAAATTACTTATATAAATCCTTCTTTGATGATACTTTACCAAAAAACAATAACTTTTATTTTATAAACAATTTGATAAATAAATTGTGAATTAGAATACTTGTCAACAAATTTATATTATTTTTTGTTGCGAAATCACCTTCCAGCGATTTGAAAGGACCTTATTTATTAGAAGACTTTGTCAGGCGAAAATATTTTCAGTAATTTAAATAAACTTCATAAAGGACTCAAAAAGGACTCTATCTATCAGATGATTTTTTCAAGTGGCGTTATTTATTATTCAATTAAATAGGTTTATAAACAAATACAGATTTTCGTCAAATTTAAACCCACAAATTTTGATTTTTCAACAATTAAAAATTTCGCAACTCTGTCTGTACAGATTTTAAGATTAATTTATAAACTCGCTCCTCTGAATTTAAATAACTAATTGAAAAAAGGAAATATTCAGCAGATATCGAAGCATAAAATACATATTTCATAGCACGCTTATTCGTTTCCTGGCTTTTTTCGTCAAGGTTACGCCTACATTTTTAACACTCGTGTCGATTTCCGTTGCTATTCACATATTAAAAAGAAAATAAAATAAAAAGCTAATAAGAATTTCAAAATAACAGTCTTTCAAGGAAGATTAGTATCAATAAATTGTTTAAACTTGAAATCATTGGATATTTTTATTGAAAATAGAGTTTCTCTTGATTGGAGTAAATTCAATTAATCTATCCAATCTACGAGAATCGGTTACTACATTGTATTGCGGTTATTGCAATTGGATTTATATTTATAGGGTATATCCAATGTGGTTAGGTAAAATATATATGTTACACAGTGCAGCGAGAACTAGTTTTCAAAGTATTAACCAGTAGGCGTGGGAGATACGAAATCAATAAATGTTGCGCATATATTTATAAAATATATTATAAATTAATAGGAATTTATAAAGAAAACTCTTATTTTTTCATTTGTCGCACTATAAATATGCTTCTCCCTTGTGCCATAATTTAACCGGAAATAGTCTCGGGTTTATCAAATACTTAAAATATTGAATTTTACATCGTAGAGTACGCAAGAACTTCCAGTAGAATGGATAAGTAGATAGTCATACAAACTTCCAAAGGACGAGTGACGTCTGACCATAGTTTGATTTATCTACTGAAAGTGCTCACAGTCTATCTGAAATTCTAAATTAAAATATCGGGCGGGCTTGAAACTATGTATAAATTTGATCAAATTGATATCAGACATCACACTCTGTCTACTACTCCTCTTTTTTTCCTCTTTTTAAGAAAATTCCATTTTTCCATTTGGTTAAAGTTTCTACTAATTGGTTGAAAATTTAGTATTTTGTTTGTTTTTTTTTGGTAAAAATTAACCTTTTTTCGTATAAATATCATCTTTTTGGTTGAAAATTATTCTTTGTTGGTTGAAAATAAACCGCTTTGTTAAGAATTGAATTTTCGTCTTAGAAGTTCGTTTTTTGGTCTTGAAAGTTCAACTATTTGGTGGAAAATTCAACGATTTGGATACAAAATTTGTCTTTTTGGACATAATATGTAACTAATTTGTTATAAAATTCAATTGTTTGATTCACAAGTGAATTATTTGGTTAATAATTGTACTATTTTATTGAAAATCCAACTAGTTTGGTAAAAAAATCAGCCATTTGTTTAAAAATGGTTGAAAGTTCGTCTCTTTGGGTTGAAAATTAATCGATTTGATTGATAATAAAAGTATTTGGTTATCGGCTGAACTATTCTATTCTGAACTATATAACTTTTTGTAGCAAATTCATTTTTTAGATTAAACATTCAACTGTTTTGGTTCAGAATTCAGCTATTTGGTTGAAAATTGACTTTTTTGAGGAAAGCTCAACTTTTTCTTATAAAATTCGTCTGTTTGGCTCGAAAAATCGCCCATTTCGGTAGAAACTTCAAGCATTTGGTTAAACTTTTCTTTTTTATTGAAAATTCATATTTTTGATCGAAAATTCAACTATTTGGTTGAAAATCAACTCTTTTTGTTTGAAATATTAACTGTTACATTTTTAGTTGATAATTCATATTTTTGAATTAAAAACTAAACTATTTTGTAGGAAATTCATAACATTGCTTGAAAATTTTACATTTTTGAAAAAATAGTTGAAAATTAATATTTTCGGGTTAAAAATTCGATTGTTTCTTATGTAAAATAAAAAATTTTTTGGCTGAAATATCAACCATTACATTTTCAATTAAGAATTCATCTTTTTTTATTGAAAATTCATATGTTTTGTTAGAAATTTTTATTTTTTGCAGAAAGTTCGTCTTTTTGATGTTGAACATTTGGGTAGAAAATTCGACAATTGAATTGAAAATTTAACTTGGTTGGAAATTCAAAAATTCAATTGTTTTTTCCAATAAAAACCTATTTTGTTTTAATATCTAGCATTGTCGTTTGTTTAAAATTCGTCTTTTTCTATAGAAAATTAATTTTCTTTCGTGGAATTTAATTTTTTTTAGTTAAATATTTAACTATAATCATTTTTATATTTTTATTAAAATACATATTTTTATTTTCAATCATAGGAATTAAAAACGTTGGAAACTGAATGAAATATAGTACCTACATTACTTTTTTAACTAAAGTATTTTCCTATTATTCACCGATTTTAGTGAAAAATTACACTATTGCGTGCACTAAAGATAATAGCAATCAAAACAAAAAATTTTCTCTTAAAATAAGGCGATAAAACATTTTCATAAATAATATCCTGTACTTAAATAATATATCACGTGATACACTTAAAACACTTCATTTCCCGAAAACCTTCCCAGAATATGTAATAGTGAATAATCACGACTATAAAATATTCCTTCAAGCTTGCAGATCTATTCCAGACTTAATTAAACTTCACTTCTTTGATGTTGATACTCAAGTACCATTTGCTATTAATTACTTTGCCCCCGTCTCGTTAGAAGATACCATATCAGTTGTGTTTACTTTAGTCTTCGAGTCTAGTTTCAAACTTTACGAATCTTTTTCATTTATGTACACACCTGGAAATAATGTTGATAATTGATCAAAAAACATGTTAATGTAAAATAAAAAAAGAGTCAAATTAAAACAAAAGGAATGCATTTTCAACAAAAAGGATGGGCTTCCTACAAAACTGTTTAATTTTCAAGTAAATATTTACATTTTCAACTAAAAATATGATTTTTAAACACGGAAGACTAATTTTACACCAATAAAAAGATGATTATTTTTTTACCAGAAAAGACGATTTTTCAAAAAAAAAAGATATGAACTTTGAGCAAATAGTTGAACTGTCAGCCAAGAAGATTAATTTTTTACCAAAAAATACGAATTTTTACCCAATAACATTAATTTTTAACTAAATAGTTTGAATATTGTATATTATTTTGTCCAAATTTGATTTAATTAATTTTCAGTGCATTCTTTTATACATTTTTTTAACTAAATAGTTTAATTTAAAAAAAAAAGAATATTTTCATACAAGAATGGAGTAATTAAATTTTTAATGTAAAAAACGACTTTCTCCATAAAGCAGTTTAATTTTGTACTAAAGTATTGAATTTTCTACTTGATCGTTGAATTTTTAAGGCAAAAAGGCAAATTTTCTACAAAGAAGTAGAATAATTTTAACAGTGGATATTATTTTGATCTAAAAATTATTGAATTAATTTTGAGTTTATAGTTTTCTTCCTTTCTAAAATAGTTGCATTTTTAAATTTAAAAACAAATTTTCTACAAAACCAATTAATTTTGTAACAAATGGTCAATAAAATAGGTTAATTTTCAATTTAATTTTTAATTAAAAGGAAAAAACGAATTTTCAACTAATGTAATAGAATTTTAACAAAAAGAAAGAACTTGTAAGACAGTCCTTCTACAGATGTTATTATATTATATTTTATATTATATATTATATTTTTTTCCTTGCTAAAAATTTGTAACCACACAGTTTAATTCTTAAACGCAGAAATATTAATTTTTAACAAAAAATGAAGAAGCTGAATTTCCATTTAAGACTTAATTTTATACTAAAAAGTTGCATTTTTTACCAAATTGTTGAATTTTCAAGATAAAAAAAATTCTACAAACCAGTTGAATTTTCATCCAAATGGTTAAAATATTTGTATACGAAAGATATAATATATTTCATGATGTACGGGATTTCAAATGAAGAATCGGATTTTTGTAGATACCGAGGCGCTTCATGAGATTTACAAGCTTCTGAAGAATTATAAATGATTTCACCAGATTACAACTGATTTCTGTAAAAATAGATTTGAAAAATTGAATTGTTCTATGTATTTAAGAGGATTTGAACAAAATTCAAGGATTTTCAATAGATTCAAGTAGGTTTCAATGGATTTTAAAGCTTTTCGGTTATTCTGAAATATTTCTAAGGGTTTCAAAATATATCAAATATTTGAAAGAATTTCATGAGGCCTTACCGGCTTTTATGGGAGATTTCGGTATTTCCGAAGGAATTTAAGAGGACTTGAATGGTTTAATCATTTTTCAAGGTATTTTGAAAGATATTACAGATTTTAAGATTGTTTTACAAGATATTATTCGATTTGACAATAATAATAATCACAATTTTTTAGGATTTCAAAATGCGCTACTTTTTGTTTCGATTTCTAATTCGATAATTTTTTTTTTTCGACTCACCCTACTGTTTATATGGACACATTAATGTTTGCAATATTTTTGAGGAACACTACGTGTAGTGAAGTAGTCACGTGCAAGTCAAGTGGGTGCCAGTAGGCTGGGGTAGGGTTTTCGAAGGGCGGAAAAGAAGGAAGCTTGAAACGGGAAGAAGGTGATGGACCGGGAAAATGAGAGAGTGTGAGACTGTGAGAGAAAGTGGGAAAATGAAAGAGAAGAAAAGGAGGGAGAAAAGAAGAAGGGAGAGAGAGAGAGGAAAATGTTATGCTGCTGGGCTGTATCGATTTCCTCTCTTCCCTCTTCTCCTCCACCTCCTCATTCTCCACGGCCTACAGCAACTGTGACGTCACGAGTGCATCTCACCGTCACCAGAACGATTTGTCTCTCAATCTCATCTATATAGTCTACTCACCATACTTACCCATCCCCACAACCACCCTTCGCCATTCATTCAGAGTTTCGCTCGATATTGTTTAACTGGACAATAACCTCTTTCCATGAAATTTCCATTATGAATTATGTCGCTCATTCAAATTTTGCAGGTTGATAGTACATTCCACGTTTGAAATTATTTCAAATTTTCATTTTCATGGAATGTTTTTATAAGGGTCAAAAAGGGATTTCTCAACCTATTAAGAAGTTAATTAAGTCGTTTAAAGCTCTCTCTTCCATTCCCCCCTGCCTTTCACTAATAACCCTCTCCTTGTTTTCTCCTTAACGTCCCCTACTTCTGCTGCCGGTGCTTCCACTCTCCCCTCTCGCCACTTTCTATACTACCCCTGGCTTCACTTCCTCTACTTCCCCTTCCTTACTATCATTCTCCTACTTCCCCGGTACTACTTACCCTTACTTCCCTACTACTCCTCCCCTCAATTCCCAAGCCTGCAC
>NC_046660.1:50792174-50807580 GCF_010883055.1 Belonocnema kinseyi
TTCCACTTCTTCCTCCTTCACTTCCTGTTCTTTTTTCTACTCTGGTTCCCCTCTCATGACTTCCCCTACTAACTCTTCCCTAACTTCCTCTACTCCTCACCAACCCTCACTTCCCTTCCCCTGCTTCCCTTACACTACCGTTCTCACTACTCCCTACTACCCCTACCCTCACTTTTCCTAATTGCCGCCATCCACCACACAAGTACTTCTGTATGCACTAGGATGGTTCTTCGTGAAGTCGATCTTTTGAGATATTTATCAAAAATTTTTCATTAATTTTCAATTATTCAAACAAATGGAATTGTATAAAAAGACACTAGTTTGAAAAGTCGAAATGTATCCATTGACAAAGACAGAATTTTATGATAAAAGTATTTAAAAAAAGTTTGTGAACTTTTTTTTTGCTCTTCCGAACTCTTACGTAAAATGCGCCCGGACGGTATCATTTTTTTCAAACTGACCTCTTTCACGCATTTTCCAAAATCTAAAAGGTAACATCTTCGTAAAAATCCTTTAAAAATTTTTGAATGATTTTCCTTTTTCACAAGAGATTATCAACTCAATAATAAAAATCTGAAAAAATAGTAGTCTATAAATACACGTTGCAAACACAAATGTTTCCTCTGCTATCAATTTTAACCTGTATCTGGATTGAACCAAATTGGATATTGGGTTGAAGTTTTAAACGTTATTAAAAGGTTTAAATTAAATTGTAATTGGTAAAAATACAAGACTTTTGAACATATTTTATAAAAATTTAGGATTTTTTTACAGATTTCAGATTTCGTGAAAAGAGCTTCGTTCTTTACAAAAATTAATGGAACAAAGACTGTAATCTTGCGCATGTTTGTCAATGTTGAAAAACAATTTTAGATTACGTCGCAGACAACGGAAATTAAAATCTAAAGTATTTTTATTTTATGTTATTGAAACTAAAATATAAAAAAGCAAAGATAAATATTTATTCAATATTATATCAACTTGAAAATGAAATGCCTGCATTTTTCTTTTGTTTGGTGTGAAATATTATATAATATAATATAATATTGTCTGTGAAATATTTTATCAAATTTTTTTCTTCATTGAACCTTCCTTTGGCAGATTCAGATCAAGAGAAATAAAAATTAATTTTTATTCCTACATTGAAACATTTTTCATTATATCTCTCTCTTTCTCTCTCTCTCTCCCTGTTTCATGTGCCAATAATTTTTATCATTTAAGCATGATCTAAAAGAAGGAAAATCATATTTAATAATAGAACAGCTATGTTAACATTAACCTTGCAACAAATTAAAAAATAGTTATAAAAAATAATAATATTTTTACCCAAGAGAAATTTCAGTCAAATTTCCAACACCGAAATATGAATTTTCAATAAAAAACGTTAATTTTCAAAGACCAGAATCTTAATACTTTACAATTTTTAACATAAAATCTTTGATGCAAGAAATAAAACAATTTTAAATGCAAATTAAAAAATTTATTATCCTTGACAGATATTTAAAGTACCCTTTTTCCTAATAAATTTTTCATTGTATTATTATTTTATTATATATTATTATAGTAAAAACAAAATACCAATAATTATATAAAAATAATTATAACAATAAAAATTTTCAAAAGAAAACGGTACTTTAAATATCTTTTAAGGATAATAAATTTTTCAATTTAAATTAAAAATTGTTTTATTTCTTGCATAAAAGATTCTATGTTAAAAATTGTAAAATATTAAGATTCTGGTCTTTGAATATTAATGTTTTTTGTTGATAATTATTATTTTGGTGTTGAGAATTCGACGGAAATTTTTCTTGGGTAAAAATATAACTAATTTGGTGTTTAAAAATTCATCTGTTGGGTTCAAAAATTCTTCTGTCTTAGTGAAAATTCTATCCTTTTTTGGCGCAATATGCAACTTTTTAGTTTAATAGTAATCTTCATTGATTAAAGATTTAACTGGTCTGTTAAAAACTTAGCTTTTTTGGTTGAACTCAACTGTTTTCGATTTAAAATTAAAATGTTTTTTTTTAAACATCCACTTTTACATTATTCTTTGACAATTCGTTTTTTTTGTTAGTGTATTTAAATGATTAGTTGAAGGATAAACCACTTTGTAAAAAAATTATTTTTTTTTGTTGAAGATTCATAATTTTAATTGAAAATTTATCTCTTTGGTTAAAAACTCTTTTTTATAATGACAATTGATCTTTTTTTACTTCCAAACTAGTCTTCCAGGTTTGAATTTTCCTATTTAAAAAAATGTAACTGTTGTTTTATGTCTTAATGGTAAATATTTATTTTTTGGAAATTCGTTTTTTTCGTTAGGAAATTAATTATGTCAGTTCAAAATTCATCCCTGTGTTTAAAACTTGACTGTTATTTTAAACAGTCATTTTTTTGGGAAATAATTTTTTTTACCGAAACTTTAATCTGTTTATTTTTATGTTGAACTGTATCTTTTTTAGTTAAAAGTTCAACTGTTTAAAAAAATGCATGTATTTTTATAAAAATTAAGGTTTTAAACAAAAAATTCATATTTTTAATAGAAAATTAATCTTCTTGCTTGAAAATTTGTTATTTTGGTTCAAGTTTCAACTAATTTGTTCAAAATTTAAATGTTTTCTTGAAAATTTATTGCTTTTTTGTTTATTGAGATAAGCAATTGTTATATTTCTCATTGAAAATTCGTTTTTGGTTGGAAATTAAACTTATCAAATCGAAAATTTTACTTTTTTTCACTTGAGTTTTATTTTTTGTAATAAAAATTTTAATATTTGGTTATAAATTTAACTGGTTACTGAAAAATTAATTTTCGTTGTTCAAATTTCAACATTTTGGTAGAAAATTCAACTTTGTTGATTAAGTTGAAACTTTTTTCTATAAAATGTATTATTTCGGGTAGAAAAATCAACTGTTTTCCTAAACATGCATATTTTTAGTTTGAAAATTCAACTGCTCACTTGAAAATACAGCGATTTTTGGTTGAAGTTAAATCTTTTTTGTTTGAAAATTCGACTGTTTGGTTGATAATTTCTCTTCGTAGGTAGAAAAAACAAGCATTTGGTTACAAATTCACTATCGTTCAAAACAACACTATTTAAAAGAACTGAACTATCTTGTTCAAAAGTTATCTTTTTTGGTCGTGAATATAACTGTTTTTTTGAATATATGCCTGTTTGGACAGGAACATTCATCTTTTTTTCTTTGTTGAAAATTCAACTGTCGTCTTAAAAAGTCAGTTATCTTATTGAGAATATAGCTGTTTTTTATTCAAGTTTAATCTTTTTTTTAACAATTATTTATTAAAAATTGAAATATTTTATTAAAAATTAATGTTTTTTATTCGTAAATTCGACTACTTGGTTAGAAATGCAACGATTTTTGGTCGGAGTTTGAAAATTCATCTTCGTGAGTAGAAAATTCAAGTAATTGGTTAAAATTCCAACATTTTGTTCACAATAATAATTATTTTTTAAGAAATTGAAGTGTCTTGGTGAAAAATTATCTTTTTTGTTCAAGAATTCAACTGTTTTGCTGAACATTTGCCTGTTTTGACAGAAAACAATTCTTTTTTTATTGCTGAAAATTCAACTTTCTGCTAAAAAAATCAAATATTTGGTTGAAAATAGAATTTGTTTTTTTATATAACTTTATTGATTATGGTTTGAAAATTCCATGTCTATTTTGTTAAAAATTCATCTTTATGGTAAAAACTTCAACTGTTTTGTAGAAAATTAAATTATTTTTAAAAAAGTGGACTTTTTTAGAAAATAAATGGACACACTGTATATGGGCGTAAGTGCCGAATTTTGGAAATACGTGTCATTGGCATAAATTAATTTTTTTAACCTAACTCTTATTTCTGTGGGAGAGTATATCCCAGTTAGATTTACAAGTCGGTAAAAATAAATGTTTGGTATTTTGTTTATAAAGTAACTTCACTTTTTTTCCTCTTCTTTTCACGATTTAACGGAGCTAAATAGTAGCTCGAAAGTACTTTTCTTTTATTAGTTTCCACACTCTCCCTCCATTAACTGAAGTTTGGTGGGACTGTCGCTATAACTAGACTCTCAACACTGCTTAATTGGACATAAAAATAAATAAAATAAATGTAAAATAAATTTCTTGCATAAAGGTGGTAGTTTGGCAGACACTTTTAACAATGAATATTACAAATAATAAAAATAAAAATAATAAAAAAAGCGAAAAGGACTGAAACTTTGATTGACGAAAGGCATGCACTCGGTAAAGGTCAACTTTCAGGCGATGAATGGAGACTGGATTCACGTAAGGAAATTAGATTTTTTACGTATACCTGAATGAAAGAAAAAGAGATGCGTCATTAGAAACATAGAAAGTGGGGTGTTAAAAGGCTGACTTGAATGATGTTCAGGAGTAGATAGTGAATCACCTGGTAGCCAAGGAGTAGATTTTATTTATGAATGAAAGAGCAAGGCAGCATCTCAAGGATAATAGATGTCTATCTCCTATCTTTTTGTGGGTTAGAATGAAAGTAGGAACCACTACATTATTTATCAAAGTGTGCTACGCCCCAGTTGATGGTGACAGCAGTGAAGTAAAAGTTTCCTGCTGGGACACTTTATATGATACTATAAGTACTTGCGATCATGGTAAAAGAATCATTATACTAGGAGATATGAGGGCAGATGACCATTCCGCCCCGGGTACCTGTGAAAGGTTCCCCCACGACACGGATTCCCCTCACTCTGCCGAACTACTTCTTTCGATCAGCGTCATCTGCGTTGTTAATTTGGAAGAGGGAGCTTTTAAATTGTGACGAATTCTGACTTGAAATAGGGATTTTTTAAAGTTTCTTCTTCTAAATACAAATTATAATTATTTAAAAAAATGCTCCCTGTATTTAGATAAAGAAGAAACAAATTTTCTGAATTGAAAAAAATTATTAAAATAATGAAAACCTGAATTTTACTGTGATCAGTAGTAAACTCCTGGTTTTTTCCCGGTCAATCTGACTTTGGACGCTGACCCATTTCCGCCCTGAGTAGCTACGAACGATTCCCCCACTACGCGCTTCCCCTAACTCTGCCGAACAAGTCTCTCTGCCGTCAATCCTGATCAACGGGATTTCTTTGTACCCACTGAAAAAATGGTTAGTTGGGCCAACTTTTCAGTTTGTAATATATGGTAGTGTTATTTTTAGTTGGGACAACCATTTACAAAATTGCAGGCACTAACTGAATAGTCATTGCAACTAATTGAATTATTGTACCCGCTAATAAAATATCAGTATTAACTAATAAAATAGCAGTACGACATCTTACTAACTGAATAGTTGGCTCATCTATTCATTTTTTTCAGTGCCTAATGAAGAATAAAATGCAGAGTAAAACATTTTACCAATTTAGCAATTGGTCATTTATAAATATAATATTCAGAATCTGCGAATTGAAACGATTTCAACGATATATTATTTGACCTAAAAAGCTGAAAATTTAAGAGTAATTGTTCAAGTTTATGGGAAATTTTCTGGCTAATTTTTCAGTGTCTTTTAATCAAATCCAATGCAGAAGCTTAGATGTATTGGTGCAAAATTGTACTTTTCTTGGGAAATTCTGGAAGCTAAAATTTTTACAGATTTGAAAACTTATTAACTAATATAATAAATTTATTTTATTTCTCAAATAATCGCATTTATCAAAATTATGCTTAAATAATTTGACACTTCCAGTCTAAAAGTATAAATAGTTTCATCCCTAGCTCAATTTGGATAATCATTAGCAAACATAAATATTTTCTTATTGCTTGACCAATTTGTCGAGGAAAGTTAATTAAAAATAATTCTTAACACATAAAAAGCAGAATATAAAGGATTTTAATGAAGACAAAAGAGACGGTTTTCAAATCCAACTGTAGAAATTTTGAACAAGGACCAACACAGAAAAGTGAATTTGCTTGAGTATCGAAAAAGATTTAAAAGCTCAATCCGGCAAATTTTGAAAATAATTATTTTTACTTTCAAAAATCATATTTTTCATATTACCGGCTCCAGACATTTTGCTACTGGCACTTCTGTTTTCTTTTTAACAGGAAAAATGTTGAATTTTCGGAAAAGACAAATTTCCTCCAAGACAATGTATTTTTGAACAAATAAGTATAAAATTTAACAAAAAAGTTTAAATTTCAACAAAAAATATGATTTTTTACCAGTGTAATTGCATTTTCAAATAAAGAAAGATTAATCTTCATAAAAAAATGCAATAGGTACATTTGCAGTTCAGTCATTTATTTTTAACTTAATAAAAACGATTTTTGAACAGAATAGTATATTAAAAAAAAAATTTGTTACTAGATTTATGAATCTTCAGCCACAAAAAAAATTGTTTTAATGAAGAGTTCAACTTTCAACCAAAAAGATCAATTTTTAACAAAATACATGGATTTTCACAAAAATATTTAAAATTAAGGATTTTTCATTCAAGTATAGAATAGTTAAATTTCCTGTTGAAAAATTTTAATTTCAACAAAAAATGTCTTTTTTATCATTTCATATATATAGTATAATAATATAATTTAATATATGATAATAAATTTCATAATTATAATAGATTTCAAAACATTTAAAATCAAACATAAATTTTTAAAGATTTTGAACAAAAAATTTAGAAGCTTTCTCAGAATTTTTAAAGTTTTAAAAGAACAAAAAAATCTGTTTTCAATTCATAGGAAAACTAAAAATTTACAAAGTTTAAAAAAACTAAAAATTTAATAAGTCATTTTTTGGCTTGAAAAAATCCATTTTGTTTGAAAATATGTATCTTTTAGTTAAACGTTGATTTTTTTGAATTAGAAATTAATCATTCAAGTTTTGGTTGACACTTTATCGTTGTTAGTCAAAATTAATTTTGTTTTTGAAAATGTAACTGTTACATTTGAAGATTCATTGTTTCAACTGAAACGTTAAAAATTCATATATTTTTGGTTGAAAAATTGTATTTTTAGTAGAAAATTCACCTTTTTGTTTGAAAATTAATCATGTTGCTTAAAAATTCCTCTTTTGTTTGAAAATTCAATTATTGCTTTTAAATGTTCATCATTTTAGTTAAAAATTCATCAATAAGTTTAAAATTCAACTATTCTAGTTGAACATTCATTAACTTTATTTGAAAATTCATTTATTTTGCAATTTTTTGCTTTGTTTTGTTAAAAGATGTTGATAACGAACGCCATGAATCAAAATAAATGTTGGGCTTTTGCGGCAAATATGAATAGTTCACCTATAAAAGAAAAAAATTTGACCGGAAAAAATCGGGAAATAATCGATAATTTGAAATCGTCCGCCGAATCAACACCCTGCACAGGATAACCGACTTCGTTGTTACGGATAAACGACTTGAGAGCTAGTAAATGATACGAGGGTCATGAGGGGTTCTGAATGCAATACCGATGCAATACTAATGCAATACTAATGCAATACTAATGCAATACTAATGCAATACTAATGCAATACTAATGCAATACTAATGCAATACTAATGCAATACTTCTAGTCTACAAAATAAACTTAGGGCAGGGATGGAGAATATGGAGGACCAAAAAGCTTAACAAATGCGAATCAATATTGAGAATCTACAGAAACCGGAAGTGCAAATAGATCTTCAAAATAGGATAAACGAAGTATATAGAAGGTAACTTGGAAGGCGCTAATTCACAATAAAGATATAGAGGTCGCATCGAATATTATCCGAAATGTCAGTGTTAAGAGTGCGCCTAAAGTGTTTGGTACTGCGGTTGTAGGAAGAATGTGTGGTACTGTGGTTTTGGAATAATGTCTGATGATGTGTGGTGGAATGTTCAAATCCAAGTAGCCGCTCAAGAAAAGGGAAAATCCTATGAGAGGAAGCTCAACATTACATGCCTCAGCGATAAGAAGAGAAATAGACTTGACAGTGATTACAGACACAAAAAGAGGAAAGTAAAACTACTATCGAAGGAAATTAAAGTTAAAACAAAAAAGAGGAAGAGAAGAAAATGCTAAACGGCTTTGAAGGAAGAAAGGTGTCATGTCTTTATTTCTATTTATTATGTTTATTGGCAAGTGTCTAAGAATGGCCCTCCTCAACGAAGAAGGTGTGGAAATCGGGACAGTGAGGGTACATGGGTTAGCTTTCGTAGATGATAAGGTTGTTATGGCAAATTCAATCAAAGATTGGCAAAGGTTTTTTTGTAGATGCATCTTTGATCGGGAAGTCTACTGTTTTGTTGAAAAATTCGTCTCTTTGATTTAAAAATTTATCTTTTATGGTAGAAAAGTAATATTTTCATGTTTAAATAAAAAAATAATAACTTTAAACTTTAAATGTTTTATTCCTTTCATAAAAAATTTTATAATAAAAATTCTACAAGATTAAAATGCACATAATTGAATAATCAGGGTCCAGAAAAATAAAAAATTGGTAAGGGAAAATCAGGGAAATTTGAAAATGATTTTTTTTTTGCCATTGTGTTTATTAAGTTAATAAAATTACAAAGTTTTCTAGTCGGTATAGTTTTAGCAACATGTTCTGTAAAAATAGAATGAATATTGGTGGAAATATTGTAAATATAAAAGTTGCTTTCCAGTTGGGTGACAATTTTTAAGCTTCAGAACTGTCGAATTGTATCGACATTTTTGCTTTGGACTGAGTTTCAATCGTAGACAGCCTGTCGCCATTTGACTTGAAGAGCGTATCTGCGTTGCCCATGATGTCCTCGATATCTGTAAAGAAATTGCGCATTATGCAACAAGGCAGTTTATCGAATTTATCGTGATTTATTGGATTGCAGGAAATGCCACCAATACAAGCTTTCTGAAGGCACCAGCGGTTAAGATTTATTTCGAGCGCAAAAATTGAAAAACCGATAAATTTTTAAGTCATGTATCACCTTCATACTTCCATTAAAATTTATTAGATCTCACAATGAATTCACTTAATTATTCAGTTCATGTCACATAAGTTAAATTCATTTCAATCCCTCTGAATTAAATTTTAAAAAGCGTTTGACATAAAAAAAATTATATTCATCTACTTTAATTGAAAGCGTTTCAATTCAAACAGTATTAAATTAGTTAACATTTTTGAAAAGGAGATCATTTCGATTGGACTGAAAAGAAATTGAACTTGTATCGTTTCTGAATAAAAGCGTCTAAAATGGAATAATTTTAAATATAAAGTGTTTGAAATTAAAACATTTTTGATCAGAGTATTTTAGAGTATTCTAAAAATTTTCAAGGAATATTAGATTTTAGGGTTTTCTAAACAAATTTCTTTAATAGATTTCAATATTTTAAAGTGATTTAAAATCATTTAAACTATTTTAAGGTTATTTAGAAAATTGCAATTACAATGCAAGAGCTTTTAAACATTGTAAAGGATTTAAAACATTTCTAAGGGATTTAAAATATTTCTGGGTATTCTAAAGGATTCCGGATGATTTTCAATACATTTCAATGATTTGAAAGGGTTTCAAAGGCATCGAAATGTTCTAAAAGATTTTTAAAAAT
This sequence comes from Belonocnema kinseyi, assembly GCF_010883055.1. Lineage (NCBI taxonomy): Eukaryota > Metazoa > Arthropoda > Insecta > Hymenoptera > Cynipidae > Belonocnema > Belonocnema kinseyi. Next base: position 50,801,694 of record NC_046660.1, read on the forward strand.
GCCAAGGAATTTCTACGAGCTTTACAAAAGTTGAAAGGGATTTCATATGATTGTAAGGAATTAAACATTTTTTCTGGTATTTTAAAATATTTTAGGGTATTTACAAAAATTTTAAGGAATTATCATTGATTTCAATACTTGAAAAGGACTTTAAAGAACGTGAAATATTTGAGGATATTTTAAATGATTTTAAGGCATTTTCAATTAATTTCAGTATTTCAAAGGATGGGAAATAAATGAGGTTTTAGAATATTTTCAAAGATCCCAAAGAATTTCCAAGAGATTAAAAAACTTTTCAGGGATTAATATTAATTTTAATAATTTTAAGCAGGTTAACAAAAATTGCATGGGATTCTGAGGAATTTTCTAGAATTTCGGATATGGATTAATTTTACAATATCTATGATGCTTTATGATATTTTAAAAGATCCCGAGGGATGATAATAAGACTTACGACGATTTCAATTATTTTAGGGTATTTCAAAAGCCCTCAATGTATTTAAATAAATTTTCCAGATTGCCAAGAGATTTTCGAATATTTTTTGTTATTCGTTTGAATCCTATGCATTTATCCAAAATCCTTTTAAATTATTCTGCATTCATCTGAATCATTACGATTTTTTTTAATTTACTTGAATTATTCTAAATTTACTTAATGCAATAGATTCTTTTGAATTTTTGTTAGTTTTTCCTTATTTCATCCTAAAATCTTTGAAATTAATTTTGAATTCTTAAGCGTTTTATCAAATTCTTTTGAATTCCCTGGAATTTGGCTAAACTTATTTCAAAAATACTGAATATAGTTAATTTTTTCATTATTTTCAGTTCGATCAAATTTTCATGAATATCATCGAACTCTTCTCATTTTCCTTAAATTCGTCTACATTCACATCAATTTTACTAAAATCACTGTAATTTTTTGGAGTTTCAAAATTATTCCGAAATTATTTGAATTCTTCTTAATTTAGCTTGAACTGATTCGAAGTTTTTTTAAACCAAATTCTTTTAAATTCTTTCAAATTTGGCTGGGCTTAGGGCCGTTATAGTTTTCCCCGAGGTGAGAAGAAAGGGGGTCAAGGGAGGGGAAGGCTGGAAAATATTGGAAAGTATTGGGAAGGAAAAATGGTGAAGGGGTGGCAAATGATATAAGTAGGAGAGGGGAGCAAATAGGTGAGAACAGAGTAAATATAGGAGAGGTGGTATGGTAGGAGAGGAGAGAGGTTATAAAGTTTGTTGTAGAATGGTAAGTACAGAAAGGGGAGTAGATCAGTAGAAGTGGAAGAGGTGTATAAGGGAAGTTAAAATAAGTGAAGTGTAACTGGAACTAGGGAGAGCATAAATACGGAGAGTGGGGCTTATGAAGAATGATATAGAAGTGGAAGTAGGGGAAAGGGAGTAGATAGGGAGAACTAAAGGAGGTGTAAAAGGAAGGAGAAAGTAGGTGCAGTTATTAAGGAAGGGGGATATACGGATGAGAATTGAGCCAAAGAAAATAACGGACAAGTATATGGGAATAGAGGATATGAATAAATATGATTGGATAGGACAGGATACGATATAAGGAAGGAGAATTAGAGAAGGGTAAACATGGAAAGTGTTACGAAGGGAAAGTGGGGGAGAAATAGCAGGGGATCGAAGTAGTGCAGGGAAGAATAATATATGCGTCGAGCACAAACATGGGAGGGTTGGTAGGGAAGGTGGAACAGGGGTTGAAGGTGGACAAGCAAATTGAGTTTGACTGGAAGTAGGGACAGGCATGGGTAGGGGAGACCTCATGAAGGCTGTAGAGAACCGGAAGTAGGGGAATAAGTTTTAATGAGATGAAGAGAATAATGTATATAATTGGATAGGAAAGGATATGATATAAGGGAGGAGAATTAGAGAAGGGTAAGTATGCAAATTATTAAGAAGGGAAAGTGGGAGAGAGATAGCAGACAATAGAAGTAATGGAGGGAGAATAATATGTGCGAGGAGCGTACATATGGGAGAGGTGGTTGGGAAGGAGGAACATGGTGTTAAAGTGGACAAACAAAATGAATTTGATGGAAACAAGAAGAGGCATCGGCAGGGAGGCCTTACGAAGGCTGTTATAGAAGCGGAAGTAGGGGAAGTAGAGTAGATTAGGGGAAGTGAAGGGTATTTAAAAGGGAAGGTTAAGTAAGTGAAGCAGTTAGGGAGGGGGGATATTTAAATGGGATAGGAGAATAGGGGATTAAGAGGCGAGTGAATGGGAATGAAAGGAATAAATCAATATGATTGTATAGCACTCGTTATGGTATAAAGGAGGGGAATTACGGAAGGCCAATTATGGTAAGTATTGGTAAGAAAAAATTGGGTATGTGTAGCAAGGGATGAAAGTAATGGAGGGGAGAGACTAGGTAAGCAAAGCATAAATATAGAAGGTATTGTAGGGAAGGTGGAGCAGGAGGGGAAGGTGGACAAATGAGGTGAGTGCGATGGGAATTAGGGAGAAGCATGGGAAGATAAGGGCTTATGAAGGTCGCTATAGGTTGCTATAGCATAAATATAGAAGGGATGCTAGGGAAGGCATAGCAGAAGGGGAAGGTGGACAAGTGAGGTGAGTGCGGTGGGAAGTAGGGAGAAGCATGGGAAGGTAAGGGCTTATGAAGGTTGCTATAGAAGGGAAAGTAGGGGAAGAGACGTTAATGGTGGGAAGTGAAGGAGGTGTAAAGGGGAAGGGAAAGTAAGTGAAGTGATTAGGGAGGCAAGTAAATGGAAATGGAGAAGATGAATAAATATGACTGAATAAGGCATAATCTAATGTAAGGGAAGATATAGGTGTGAGTGATAGTGGGAAAGAGGAAATTTCAACGACTTCATTGAATTCTTAATAGGCAACATTAAGGAAGAGGGAGGTAATTTTGTAAGTGAAGTTTCGCAGCCACCCTGTAATCTCCTGTGGCAATTTCTACTGGTACATAAAATATATGCAAAGTAGTACATAGATGCACATGATTATGGAAACATCCTGTGCTTGTGCGATAAGACCGACACTAAAGTATCTTTATTGACGATACTTACCGATTTCAGATAGCTTCTAACGGAATATAGTATAGAGACTCTTGTAAAGCTTAGCTCGCATGTACAGAATAAAAATCTAATGCATAATGTATACTCTTCAAGTCATAAAATCTAATAGCATAATATTGTATCATCGAATCGATACTCAACTATAAAAACAGATATCTTTTTTATTTAAAAAATAAATAAAAATAAGACCTGGATACAAAAAATCTATCAAATCAATAATTTTTGTTTAAAAGCAGAATTTAGCGAATTTTATTAGTTAACTAAAGGCAGAGAATTAAAAAAAAATCTTGCAAAAATCATGGAATTTTTATAAAAGGCACTTTAAATAACTGTGAAGAATAATAAATTTATAGAAAATTTGTAATTTAAATTTGGAATTGTTTTATGCCGTTTATAAAATATTCTTTATTCAAAATATTACAAAATTAGGATTCTGGTCTTTGAATATTAATATGTTAGGGGAAAATGCAAAATTAGCCAGGGGAAAACGAGGGAATTTCGAAAATGAAGTTTTGCGCCTGGGCTAATGTAATATTCTTGTAAGTTATTTCTTCGGCTTGTGTTTCTAATTTTACTTATTTGTTTGCAGGTGCTACCTCCTGAAGATTAGATTTTTAGTTACAAATTTTATTACTTACTTGCAAATTAGACTATTTTGCTGAAAATCGTCTTTTAGGGTTGGACATTCAACTGTTTTTTAAACGAAAATAAAATTTTTTTACAGTTAACATATCTTTGGTTGAAAATTAGACTATTTTGTTGCAAATATTTTTTTATCTTAAATTAATTTCTTTAATAAAAATGTTACTTTTCTATTTTTTTGAAAATTGATCCTTTTTAGTTGCAAGTTCGTCGTTTTGTATAGAAAACGAATTCTGTTGTTTTGAATTTTCATCTTTTTTGGTTAGAAATGTCGTTTTTTAGTTGACAATCAACTTTTTTGTTAAAATTTCATATTGTCGGGTTGAAAATTCAACTGTTAGAAAAAATTCATTTTTTGGCTTAAAAGTTCAACAATGTGCATGCATTTCTTTTTAGTTTTGGTCCGAAAAGTCCTGATTGGTTAAAAACTCGTCTTTTTGGTTAAATAGTTCATTATTTTAGTTGGAAATTCACCTCTTTGTATGAAAATTGTACTATTTTGTTGAATTTTCGATTTTTTGCTTGTCTAAATTAAATTTTTTTACTGGAAATTTAAGTTTTCTAGTTTTGTCTAACAAATGGTCTCTTTTAGTTGCACATTAAAACACCTGTATAAAAATTCATTTATTTGGATGAAAATTCATCTTTTTGATTTTAAAATTTAACTCATTTGGTAAAATTTTTATATTTTTTGGTTTAAAATGTATCTATTGGGTCAAAAATTCAATTGCTTGGTTAATAATTTATTTTCTTTTGTAGAAAATTTACCTCTTTAGTAGAGCGTTTAACTATTTTGTTGAAAATTAAACTTTTTTAAATGGAAAATTCAACTACGTGGGTATAAGTTGAACTACTATGTTAAAAATTTATTATTTTCTTTTGTTTTGATGAAAGTTCATCTCTTTCGTAGAAAATTTAGAAATCTTGCTAAAAATTCTTTTTATTTTGTTTGAAATTAATTTCTTTAACTGAAAATTCAATTTTTTCATTTCTGGCTGAAAATTGATCTTCTTAAGTTGATTTTTTTGTTAGAAAATTAATCTATTTGGTTGAAAATTTGTCTTTTTGGTTTTAAAATTGATCTTTTTTTGGCAGAAACTATATATATTGTTTGGTTTAAAAGTGGAACTATTTGGTAAATAATTCAACTGTATGGTTGAAAATTAAACTTCTTTGGTTGATGATCCAATTAATTCGTTAAAAATTAAATTAAATTATTGGAATCTTTTTTAAATCAACTATTTTTCATTTAATTCATATTTTTTAATTATGAATTCATCTGTTCGGTAGTAAGCTTAACAATTTTGTTGAAAATTGAGCTCTTTAAATTAGAAATTAAAAATTTATTTAAATTATCTAACTACTTGTTAAAAACCCTTTTTTCGTTCGTTTAAACCTTTTTTAGTTAAAAATTTGATTTTTTGTTTGAAAACTAACCTTCTTTTTTTGAAATTTCCTATTTTTTTATTAGTTGAATATGCAGCTAATTGTTTAAAAACAAACAATTATACTTTTTGTTAAGAATGCATCTTTCTAGGTTGAAAATTATACTACATATTTGGTAAAACATTCAACTATTTTGTTAAAAATTTAATTATTTCCTGAAAAATTAGTGATTTTATGTTAGCATATCAACTTTTTCATTTTTGGTTGAGAATACATTTTTTTGTCGAATATTTTTCTTTTGGGTTAGAACATTCAACTGCCTTCTAAAGGATTCGTATTTCCAGCTTCAAAATTCAACTATTTGGTTTTTGGTTGAAATTCAGTTTTTCAAATTTAAAATCTGAAAATTGCGTTGAAAATTCATCTATGTAAGTTGAAAATCCAACTATATGGTTACAAAATCAACTATTATGTTGAAAATTCGTGTCATTTATTTTATAGCATAAATATTTTTTCCGCAATGCAACTAGAATAATTTAGATCAAAGAGTTCTGAAAATAAAAATATTGTTTCAGTAAATTTTCATTTGAATAAATCAAAATTCTACTTTTGAACGAGGCTTATTGATTCAATAATATTTTTTCTTATTAGAAAAATAAAGAGGAAACGAAGATTCATTTAAGGCTGCTTAGAGCTTCTTCCTTCAGTAATTACCAGGTGTATACATATGAAACCGGTATTGCCATTTAGCGGCCAGTAGGCACACTTGTAGGCACTGTCGGAACTTACCATTTGTGCTAATTGGCGT
>NC_046660.1:50807680-50818366 GCF_010883055.1 Belonocnema kinseyi
CGAGGGCGCATACTTTGAATAAAATATTTGTTATCATTCCCTTGAAATAAATGTGTTTTTTTCTTGAAAAAATACCGGTTTCATATGTATACACCTGGTATTTGGGTCATTCTGCTTTGTCAGATACAGCCGAGACAACCAATTAAAAGTTCAAGCAGTTCCTACTCACATAAATTTATGTGATCGAATTTCGATTTCTCGGAGAGATAGGAACAATAGGTGACCCCACAAATCGAATGATTAAAGTAAATGAAAAATTAGATGAAATAAATTTAATACCTCCTTTCTTCCTTTCACGCTCTTGGTCATCACTCTTTGATGATGTGGAACCACCCATCAATGAAGCATATTTTGATGATGATTCCAATATTTTATTCTTTGATGTTGCAATCTTGCTGCGACGCTCTGACAATAACAGTTTGACTTTGTCCTTTTTCCTGTCGGTCCTATGTCTGAAAAAGTCAAGGTGAGAGAAAAATTCTTCAGAAGAAAATAGGTATGAGTGCAAGAAATGAACTTTCTTAAAGCATGCCCAGAGAATAGAGGATAAAGCGAGAAATGTAGACACATGTAGATTGTTGAGTAGTTGAAGCTGACCTACAAGCATTTTACATCAAAGCATCGCAATCTTCACTTGCGTACGAAACGTTTTTAGGCCAACTTTAATCTTTCCTGAAAATTGTTGGAGCATTGTCTCAAATTTTCCAAAGCTGATTTTTATTTTATTATCTTGAGCAATTTCAAGTTTACTATTTTAAAGTTTAAAGCCTTTAATTTGAGAGCTCAAAACTGAACCGTTGTGACTTTACACTTTTAAAAAGTCACTGTTGACACTTTTTCAAAGATGAAACTATTTGGCTACTATTTTGAAAAAATTTACTCTCAGTTAGACGTTAATTAAGTGATTCAAATTCCCCCTCTCATTCTCTACCTCTCCCACTTCACCTACATCCCCTTCACCTACAGTCACTTTATCCTAAACCCGCCCTCCCCAACTACGTTTTCCTCTAGTTCCCCCTCTCCTTGCTTTCCCTTCTAAGACTCCCCTTCCTCTACACCCCTTCCCCAGCCCATACACCCCCTCCCCTACTCATCATAATTTCTTATTATTTCCACTACTTCCCCTCACTTAAAATCAAATTCCCTATTTCCCGTCGCTTCCTTTACTTCCCCTCGTGGGAAAAATTTACAACGGGCGGATTTAAAGGATTTTCTAAATATTTTAAGAGATTTTATAGAATTATAAGAGAATTTAAGGGTTTTAAGGCATTTTTACTGGTTTCGGAGAATTGTAAGGATTTCTCAGGGTTTTAAAGCTTGTATTGTATTCGAAAAAATTCTGAGGGATTTTAAAGGATTTCCAAGTTTTAACATTCCTAATTGATTGAAAAAATGTATTAAACATTTCAAGATGTTATACGGGATTTCAAAAGAATTTTGAGGGTGCTCAAGCAATTTTACACATTTTTAGGGATTCGTAGGATTTTAAAAGAAGTAAAGAGATTCCGTAATTTTATAAGGAATTTCTATATATTTCAACAATTTCAAGGGGTTTCAAAAGGATTTTAAAGGATTTAGAAATTTTTTAAATGATTTGAATGGTTTTTAAGGGATTTAAAAATATTAACGAGTTCTCCAGGAATTTCAGAGTTACTCAATAGATTTCAAGGATTTATAACAGATTTCGGTTGATTCCAGCGGATTTAAAAGATTTAAAAAAATTGTATGGGAATTGAAAATTTTGTTTAAGAAATTCAAAGAATTGTTGAATACTTGAAGGATTCATAGGATATCAAAAGAAATAAAGAGATTCCCTAAGATTATCGTGAAGTCCTATAGATTTTTTAAATTTCAAGGGGTTTTAAAGGATTTCGAAGAGTTTAATTAATTTAAAAAGTTTTCATTGAATTTTAAGGGATTTATGAACATTAACGACTTTTCAATTAATTTCAGAGGATTTCAAGGATTTATAACAGATTTCGGTGTATTCCAGCGGATTTTAAAGATTTCAAGAAGTTGTATAGGGATTCAACATTTTTTTAAGGAATTCAAGGAATTTTTGATTATTTGAAGGATTCATAGGATTTCAAAAAATAAAGAGATTTCTTAAGATCATCATGAAGTCCTATAGATTTTTTAAATTTCAAGGGGGTTCAAAGGATTTTGAAGAGTTTAGTACATTTTAACAGTTTTCATTGAATTTTAAGGAATTTATTAAGATTAACGACTTTTCCATGAATTTCAGAGGATTTCAATGATTTCAATGGATTTCAAGGATTTATAAGAGATTTCGGGGTATTCCAGCGGATTTCAATGATTTCAAGAAGTTGTATGAGAATTCAAAATTTTGTTTAGGGAATTCAAGGAATTTTTGAATACTTAAAGAATTCATAGGATTTCAAAAAAAAAAAGAAATTCCCTAAAATTATCATAAAGTTCTATACATTTTTAAATTTTCATGGGAGTTTAAAGGATTTTGAAGAGTTTAGAGAATGTTAAAAGTTTTAATTGAATTTTAAGGGATTTATGAAGATTAACGACTTTTCCATGAATTTCAGAGGATTTTAACGGATTTTAAGGCTTCATAATAGATTTCAGTGGATTCCAGCGGATTTCTAAGATTTAAAGGATTGCAATGATTTTTAGGGTGCTGCGAGTTATTTAAAATATTTCAAAGATTCTGATTTTATAGGATTTCAGAGGGTTTCAAAGATCTTATCATTTCGAAAGGAATTTTGGAAATTATTAGATTAATTCCATTTGAAATCAGGCAAAATTTTCGCACATTTTAGGCTTTTTAGCTTTGGCATTAGGAATTTTCTTATTTTGCTAGACATAAGAATTCTTGTTTTTTCAATTGATCAAAAAAAAATTTCTTAGAATACAAAAATGGCGACTATTTTTTAAACTACTGAAAGCTGATTTTCTCAAAAATAACATTTTAAATTTTTTCTTAAGATAGCTATCAATATGTACGACATACATCAAGAGATTCGTTCCTAGTTAACCAATGATTCATTAAAACATATTATATTGGAAAATTTTAATTTCAGCATTTAAATTTTCTGTTTGCTTAAACATTTTTTCAGCCAAGAGATTTTTTGTACTAAAAGTTTTTTTTCTCGTAAACAATGCAAACTATTACAAATGAAAGTAAGAAGTGTTTTTTTTAGAGTTTTGCCAAACGTTTAAGCTATTATCTAAAAATTATTTTGTACCTTTCGCTCTTGCTGAAAAAAATGTAAAGACTTAACTTTTACAGAAAAATTTTTGTATTGCGAAACAGTGATTAACTAACAATTAAACACACGATATGTAGAGCATATTACGAGCTATTTTTAAGAAAAAAGACACAAATTTTAAAAAGTGTGGTTTTTGAGAAAGTCCATTTTCAGGAATATTAGAAAAATGACTGGCAGTTTGTATTTTTTGAATTTCGTCGATTACAAGAAGAAAATCTGAATGCTAACGCTCGTTCGGAAAATACTGAATTTGGAAAAAAATGCTGTCAATGTGCGAGAATTTGCAAGTAACCTTCGAATGATTTTTAAGATTTTTAAAATATTTAGGAAAATTTTAGCATCCTTAAGAAATTTCAATAGATTCTAACGGGAATTTCAGAGAGGAATTCAATATATTTTAGTTTGTTTATAAATAGATTTCAGTGGATTTCAACAGATTACGAAGTGTTTGATGGATTTTAAAGCCTTGCAGGTATTTTGAAAGATTTCAAAGAGTTTCAAAAAATACCAAATATTTCAAGGAACTTTATCAGATTTTAGAGGATTACATGGTATTTGAAAGAGTTCATGATTTTTAAAGGAATTTTTAAAGATATTTCAGATTTCAAGATGTTTTACTGGATTTCACTAGATTTTTGGGAGATAACTATGGATTTTATCAATTTGAAACGATTTTAAAGTATTTTAAAGAGTTTAGAAAATTTTAAAAGATTCCGAGGAATTTAGAGAGATTTAAAAATATTTCCAAGAGTTTTCAAAGAATTTTGTATGAATTCAGAAAATTTGAAGATATTTTAAAAAGGCATCCAGAATATCCATAATATTAGGAATATTTTAATAGATTTTTAAGGGATGCATAGGATTTCATAAGGAATTTCAGGAATTGCAGAAGGAATTTAAACGGATTTTAAAGGATTTAAAAAAAATAACGATTTTAGTGTGTCAGAATTAATTGGTATTTTAATATATAATACTATAGTCAAAATGAAAGAAATCTACAAGAAAAATAAAGAATCCGTAAAAATGTAAGTTCGATTAAACAATTTTTTCATTATAAACAATCGAAGACTATATGAGAATGATGCAAAATGGGTCTTTAAATTGATTTCAAAAAATTCAGAAAAATGAAATAAAAAATTTAAATTTCTAGAAAAACAGACGCCATTTTGTCAAGTTTTTGATTTTTTTTACTTCTTTGGGATCAATTGAAAGATAAAAATTTTGACGTCGCGTCAAAGAAAATAATAAAATCCCAAATATCTATGCGCCTCCAGAAAAAAATTCATTGCTTAAAAAATTCTATAAATTTTTAAAAATCGTATGTAATCTTAGAATTAATGTCTAAAATAAAAAAAAGTAAGGCAATTTTATAATAACAAATCGAATCAGAGAAAACTTTTCTCAAAAAATGCAAAAATCATGGTGTTTTCCCCAAAAAAATTTTAATCACAAAACAGATTCGATTTTAAACTTAAAAACCTTAAAAAATAGAGAAAAATTTCAAGAAACCACCAATAAATTCAAAATGTTGTTTGGAAAGAATTTTGAAGTTCTTTCTAAGCAATTATTTTTGAATGAATTAAACTTCTTAAAACATGTTTTTTCAAAACAACTGATTTTTGAATTCACAAAATGTTCGAGCCTTTTTGTTTAAAAATAATTTTTTGCACAGCTTGACTTTTTAATGCGGTGTCTCTAATTTTTCTCTTAAAAAACTATTTTGTATTTCTCGAACGAGTCTAAGGCCTGCAGTTATCTTTTCCTGAAGATTTATTAATTTTTCAACCAAATGCTTTTTTATTTTCATTCCATAATCCAATTCCAATCACCTAGAAGCGGTCGCAAGGGAGAAAATGAAGTTTGCACCAGAGGCAAATTTGATTTTCAGATGTAATCGAATCTTCAAGAAAAGGTGTAGAGGCAAGAAATTCTTGAAACATTAAGTAAGGAAGAAGAGAAAATGAAAATGTTCCTGTTGGCAGATACGTGGAGGGCAATTTCAATGGCTATAGTCCAAATTCTTTTCCCACTCTTGTGCAAGTTTATTTTTCCTTACTGAATTGCATCCTGCTATGAGAACGTGCATGGAATCCTAGACATATGCATCATTCACACACCAATTCAGTTTTGAACTCATTAAATCTGAATTAGTAAAAATTCGACTACTTAAATCCAATCTAAGGATTTCAATTGATAAAGCAGCTATTTTTTTAATTTTGTGGATTAAAATAGTAAAATGGATTGCAAAAGTCTTATATACACTAAAAAAAATTCCTCTGTATCGATAACAGTTTCTACATGTGAAAATGCTCGAAATACAGGAGAAAATGGTGATGTTTTATGAAAATAGGGGAATAAATTCGATTAAACCAAATTAATGTGAGCACTGCATTTTAATGAAATAAATTAAAAACATTCCAATTTCCTAAGATTTCAGGTAAATATGGAGGATTTAGAAAAAATATTAATTTTGTGCTAAATAGTATATTTGAATTTACAAACGAAAAGATGAATTTTAAGTCAAGTTTTATGAATCTTCAAAAAAAATAATAATTTGTCACAATGTATCAACAACAAGAGCAGTGTAAAAAAATGTTAACCACATAATTGAATTTTCAAACAAAACGATTAATTTTTACAAAAAAAAGTCAATACAATTCATAAGCTTTTAAACAAATATTTAAATTTGCAACTAGAAAGGTAAATTTCTAACCAAATAGTGAAATCATAAACTTAAAAAGATGAACTTCCAACCAAAAATGTAATAGTAAAACCTATAGTTAAAAATGTCAATTTCTCTAAAAAGAAATAATTTACAATTTTTTAAACTAAATGCAACCAAAAGATGAGAATTTTCAAACCATCCCGAAAATACATATTTTCAAACATACATTTGAATGTTATGCCAAAAAGGATGATATTTGACCAAATTCTTAAATTTCAGTCGTAATCGAAAATAGATCAGTTTTAAATCACAAAAACGAATTCTTAGCTGGGAAGAAAAGTATTTCACTAAAAAAGATAAATTGTCACCAAAAATGGAATATTTAAATTTTAAGTTAAAAAATTTATGCTTAAAACAGACAAAAAACGATTGATCAAAAAAGTGGTTGAATAATCAACCAAAACAGATTAATTTAAATCCAAACAGTTGTATTTTCGACCAGAAAATATTAATTTTTAACAAATGAGGAGAATTATTAAACAAGAAAATTTGTTCAGTAAAAACAAAAAGAATTCAAAAAGCTGTTGAATATTTAGGTCGAGAAAACAAATTTTGTACAAAACAATCCAATTTTCAAAACGAAAATATGAATCTTGAATGAAAAAATTCATTTTCAACCAAATATTTGAATTTGAACTTTTTCTAAAATTAATTGTCAACCAAAAAGATGACTTTTTGACAAAGTTGTAGAATTTTTAACAAAATAATGAAATTTTCAACCTAACAATAAAATTTTTAACCAGAAAATATGAATTCTCAACTAAAAATAAATAGCAGCCTTTTCAATAAAAAGTTTCTTTTTTCGGTGAACATCAATCTCTTTGACTGAACGCTATTTAAATATTCAACTATAACTATAATTTTAATGAAAAATGAACTATTACATCATTGGTAGAAAGTTGATTTTTTTTATTTAAAAATTGATCTTTTATTGTTGAAAATTCAACTATTTTGTTCAAATTCATGTATTTTGCTCAAATTTTTTTGGTTTGAAGATTCACAATTTTAATTAAAAATTCAACTATTTTATTGTATATTAATTTTTTGCTGAAAATGAAGCAGATTTTCAGAAAATTCTTCCTTTTGGCCTGAAAATTCAACTTCTTTATTGAAAGTTGAACTGCTTTGTTAAAAATTCATTTTCTTGGATAAGGATTTATCTGTTTTGTTGAAATTTTCATGTTGAAAATATGTGTCATTTTTGTTTTAAAATTAATTTTTTAACTGCAAATTTAATTTTTATTAATTTTATATTTATTTTTTAAAATTTGTTGTCGAAAACTCATGTATTTTGTTAAAAAATCACCTTTTCGGAAGTAAATTAATGTTTTTCGTTTAAATAATCATTTGGTTGGAAATTCAACCATTTAGTTGAATGTTCAGCTTCTTTATTGAAAATTGAGTTTTTTTAAAGATTCTTTATCTTCGTTAAAAATGTAACTATTTTGTTGATTTTTTTTAGAATTAGTTTTGTAAATAAAGTTTAACTGTTACATTTTTGGTTGAAAATTTTTAATTAAGAATTGATCTTTTCTACTATTTGGTAGAAAATTAACTTTTCTGTTGAAAAATAATTTTTTAGCGATGAAAAATCTACTGTTTTGTAGATAATTCCTCTGTTTGGCTTTAAAATATAATTCTTGTATTTTCTTCAAAACTCGTCTTTTAGGTAAAACATTTATCTTCTTCGTAGAAAATTCATCCTTTTGATTCTAAATTTAACTATTTGATTGAAAATTCATATTTTTTGTTTGAAAATTTAACTATTTTCTTGAAAGTTAAAGTATGTACTTTGTTGAAGAATCGTTTTTTAACATTCACCTCTTTGGTTAAAAATTTGACTAGTTTTTTGAAAATTCGTTCTACTTTTCAGATAAAAATTAGTGTTTTTATCTGAAAATACAACTTTTCGATTGTAAATTCAACTTTTTTCATTAAGAGATAACTTTCTTTTTAAAAATTCATCATCCCTGTTTAAAAATTACTGTTTTTTAATATTCGACTGTTCATCTTGAAAACCTAACTTTTTTTTAATTCGTCGTTTTTGGTAGAAAATTAATCCTCTTTATTGAAAATTCATCTATTATGTGGACGCTTCAATTATTTTATTACAAATTCGTAATTTTTCGTCGAATGAAACTAGTTAAAAATTAATTTTTTTGTTTTTCTTGAAGTAAGTTTTGAACTGAAAATTTCATTATTCCATTTTGAGATGAATAATTGTCAACTATGAAAATTCGACTTTTTTGATCCAACTTAAATGTTCTTGATTTTAACCAAACAACTTTTTGGGTTGAAGATTCAAAACGTTAGTTAAAAAAATTCATCTATTGCTGGAAAATGACCTTTTTGGAAATAAAATAATATTTTTCGAGTTGAAAATTTCAAGTGTTTAGTAGATAATACTTGTTTTGTCTTGAAAATTTCACAATTTTGTTGAAAATTCATCCTTTTGGTGGGAAATTCAACTATTTAGTGAAGAATTAATCTTTTCTGGTAGAAAATTCAACCACTTGGTTGGGAGGGGACTGCCTTTGATAATAATACATTTTTTTAAGATATACCTTTTCATTTAAAAATGTCATTAATTCGACGAAAAATCGTTTTTCTTTTGTTAAAAATTAATTTTTGTCTCAAAATTAAACTTTCTGGATGAAAATTTACATTTTTTAATAGATAAATTAACTTTCAAGTCGAAAATTCATCTTTCTGGATTAAAATTTAATCTTTTTTGTTGAAAAATCATCTGTTTGGTTGAGGATTCAACTATTAATCTTTTTCTACTGAGTTAAACTGGTTCGAAATTAGTTAAAAATTTAACAATTCCATTTTTGGTTGCAAACTTGTCTTTTTAGCTAAAAATTCAACTATTTGGTTGATTTAAAATTCATCTTTTTTTTTGTCGAAAATTGAACAGTTTTGTTAAGAATTCATCCTTATAGATTGAAAATTATCTTCGACTGTAGAAAATTCATCTTTCTTAGTTGAAAATTGTTGTTTTTGTTAAAAATTAATTTTTTTCTTTTAAAATATGTCTTTTTCGGGGGTAGTGAGGAAATACAAAAGTACGGTGTCAAGGCATGGGGCCGGGGGAGGGGGAAAGTAGTTCAAAATTGTTAACGTAGTTTATGGGCGGCCCCTTGTTAAAACATCCATTACCAAGTTTGGCTCGAGTCCCAAATTCTCGAGGAGAGAAGGTTTTTCATGAAATTTTTAAGAGAAACATTTTACCGTTGTATTATTCTGGAATCATCCATTGGTCAGAAATCGAGAAAGTTTGAGAAAATGTGGAAGAGTAATGTAGAATTTATTCGAGGTGCAGTGGGATGGTCGAGAGAGGGGAGTCTTATAAGAAATATGTGGGTCTCGAACCCTTCGACTAACCTTCAATAACAACTTTTTCTTCTGAAATCGATATTTCAGGAAAGTATCAGTTTTTGGCCTATTTCGATATAAGCAGCAGGGGACAATCTTAGTGAATCGCAAGTATTTCTCAATTTGTGAATTGCACTTTTTTAATTTGAGAAAATAAAAAGTGGTTCAACTTTTAACCAAATATTTGAATTTTCAGAAAAAAATTAGATTATTATATATTTTAACTTGATCATAATAATGAGCTTTCTACACTACTGTTGAATTCCCAACTAAATAGTTAAGTTTTCAACCAAAAAATGAATTTTGAACACAGGAGAATAATTTTCTACCAAAGAAGATTAATTTTTCAAAAATACGTTAACTTTTAACCATATAGTCGAAATTTCAACCATAAACATTATTTTTCTACCAAAAAAGATGAACTTTCAACTAATTACATCAATTTTTAACTAAATAATTTGATGAATAGATATGATGTTAATCCAAATTTTATGTGATTAATTTTCAGTCTATACTTTATTTCTATCACTTTCATTTAAAAAAGTAAATTCTTCAACTAAAAACAATGAATTCTTCAAGTAAAAAAGATTTTTCTCAGAAAAAATGAAGTAGTTAAATTTTTACTTGAAGAAAATAATTTTTAACGAAAAAACGAATTTTCTGCAGAACAGTTTAATTTTATAGCAAATAGTTAAATGTTCTACCAAATTATGAAATTTTAAAGTAAAGAACAGATTAATTTTATACCAAACAGTTGCATTTTTAACCATAAAAATTAGCTTTTTGCAAAACAGCTTAATTTTCAACCAAATACTTAAATTTTCAACTATAATTTTATCAATTTCTATCCGAAAATGGATTAGTTACATTTTCATTTGAAGGAATTAATTTGTTATAAAAGACTAATTTTATGTGGAACCGTTTGAATATTTAACCTGAGAATGTAAATTTTTAACAAAGAAGTTGCTTGAAATTCTAGCTAATGAGTTGAATATTCAACTTAATAAATTTGATTTAAAAAAATACAATAGTTGATATTTGAAAAAAAGATACATACATACATTTTTAACCAAACATTTGAATACCCGAAAAGACCAATTTTTTACAAAATACATAAATTTATCTAAATCTTTGAATTTTAAACCTAGAAAGTTAATTTTCTATTAAAAAAGACGAACTTTAACAAATTACATAAATTTTTAAATAAACAATTTGAATAATACAAATTTTATTTTATGTATGGTTATATATAATTAAAAATTTGTCATAAGGACAACCGCAGGATTTCGCCGGGAGCGGGTGCTAATCTGAAAAATTGCACCCGCTTCCAGCGAAATCGCGGTA